>NW_016827577.1:48655-54526 GCF_001698545.2 Rhinopithecus bieti
AGGAAATTAGTGAAGTTCATACCAATAGCAGGTTTACATTTGAGGTCAAGCCCTTCTCTAATTTCTGAAAATCCTGTAAACGCTATACTGTAGATAAAATGTTTAATTTTTATAAGTTACAATCATTCTTAAATTTCCTCTGAGCAGTCATCATGTTTAAAACTCTCTGCTAAATATTAGGGATACCAAGAATGAATAGTTTCTATCTTCAAAGAACAAAGGAATCTCAAATCTTGGACATTGTAGTATTTATCACTTAAATCAAAGACCATTTTGATTTATATTTTCATCATCATACTAACACATGGCCTTGTTATCATTATTATTAACTGTATTAACATCTAGATTCTCCTCTTTCAGTCTTAGGACCCAAATGAGGGAAGACAGTACTGGGGGACTGAAAAAAGATTTGAGAATTTTGCTTCCTGCAATATCAAGGTGAGAGTATTCTAAATATAGTGTACCTGATTTTCCCCTAAAACTGCAGGATTCTAACAATTAGCTTTAAAAAGTGAAGATTTTTTAGTATGTATGAATCTATGATTCTACTGGCAACAGGTACTATAGGGACAAAAAACAGGTTGGAGGGAAAGGAAGGCAATGACATTCCATTTGGCAGCGCTGATTAATCTGAGTAGTAGGAGGACTTTCAGAGGTGCTACACAGGCAATAGTGTTGTACAAGTGAGCCATTCTCCACTTATTCTCAGTTCTTAAAATGTGACCTGAGTACTGCTGATAGACTACAAGAGTCTTCCATAGGCAGTCCAACTTGGCTCTTAATTTTAATGTTTATAATATGACCACACAATACTAGTTTCCAGCAAGAAAATGTCCTGGCAACATTTAATAAACAGTTTTAACTTTATGGGAATCTCATTAAAGTGGTCCCAGTCTTTCCATGAATTCTAGGGATTGAATGTCCTTTTTAGAGGGTCAATTTTTGAAATGGTAAATACACTATGAGAGATGATTTGTTGCATTTGCAAACTGAAAAATGTTTAACTGCTAACCTTCTGGGATCTGGTACATCTTTACAATGCTTCACCCTCCAGCCCTTGGAGCATTAAGAAAGGACAAATAAATGTACACACAAAGAGAATAATGTCATTTCTCAACACCCTGCCACCTGCAGCTCTAACATCTTATGTCCTAAACCTATAAGCCTCAACCTGCCTGTCTTACCACTAAGGTACTTAGCAGTCAAGTTGAAAGTAGGGGTTCTGGCCTCCAGAGTCCAATAGGTATTTGTTCTGTGACCCATAAGATAACCAATATTATTTCATAAGTTTTGAGAAGTGCTAAAGAGAAGAGTGGCTTGTCACACATAAAAATTCTAAAAAGTAATATGGCATTGTGGGAATGTCTTCTGCTGCTTTGTAAACCATAAAAGGCAGACAACTTCATTCAACCAGAGAAAGCAAAGTTTGAGGGCAAAGGTAACAAACTGACAGAATTGTTTAGAAATAACCAGAATAGTTAAAAGCAGATTTATTCTGAAATCTCACTTTATGCTGAGAATAAATTAAATCACAGATTGTGTCTTTATGCATATTACAGAAATCATTTCCTCTGTAAATTTTATCTATAAATCAAAGCTATTAAAATGTTTTATTCTTGATAAGCTACAAAATGCATATATTAATTTAGTTTTTGAAGGTAAGTTTTACAAAGGCCAATAAAAGCTACCAATCTCCATAAGCTGAATCAATCAGTGTATGAGTGTCCATTATCATTATATATAAGACACTGGTACTAAGTATGGCAGGAGTGGGAGTAGTTAAAGAAGGTATAAGAAATGTTTCCAGGATTAAGTATACATATGCTCTAAACATGCATGAATTCACAACAAATGTAGACCTTTAATGGCATTTTAATTATTCATGACCTTTCAAGGTCATGGGGAAAACAATTTCTTATCAATTCCATATCAAGCCATTCCCTTTGGTTAGAAACTAATTTCTGTCATCCATTTTTCATGTGCGCTTCTGCAGATTTTGTCCCAATTCATTTTCCTGTTGTTAATGTGAATATTGTCTTGCTGACATATCTGATACACAGTTGAGTCTTAGCATTTAGAAGGCTTTGGGCTTTGAGATAATAAATATTTGAATACAAGGTAACTGAAATTTTCTGTTTCAAATATTTCACAATCCTTAGATAACCTTTTCATAAGAAAAAATATTTCTCAAATTATTTGCTTCAACCTTCTTGGAATACCACGTACTGTTGTTTTGCTATTTCAAGATTGTGTGAATGATGATGTGGTGGAGGAAGAGAAGCAGCAGCAATAGCAACACTAATTGCATTATCATGCTGAGTGCTTACTACATGGAAGGCACTTGGTCAGATATTTAACATATGTTACCTCATTGAACTCACACTACAAATTTATGTGGTAAGATGCTATACTCTCCTCTTTATCAATAACTGGGCCTTAGGCCAGCAGCAGTGACCCATGCCTATAATTCCAGCACTTTGGGAGGCCAAAGCAGTAGGATCACTTGAGCCCAGGAGTTTGAGACCAGCATGGGCAACATGGTGAGATGCCCTTTCTGCTAAAAATAAAACTAAAAAATTAGCAAGGTGTGGTGGTGCATGCCTGCAGTTCCAGTTATTTGGAAGGCTGAGACAGAAGGATCACTTGGGTCCAGTAGTAGGTCGAGGCTGCAGTGTCATTGCACTCTAGCCAGGGCAACAGAGAGAGAGATCCTTAGCACAGTTAAAGAACTTTTACTCAAGGTACCATAGCGGTAGGTGGCAGAGTTGAGATTTGTACTTAGACTGATTTCAAAACCTGTGCTGTTAATTGTGTACTCAAGGATTCAGGCTCTTTAATTCTGTGAGACACTTTGCTAGGAGGAATCTGGACTGTTGTCCTTAGCCTTGGCTTCACTTTTGCTATACTGACCTAGCTTCCCCGAGTTTGAATACCCATTTTCCCACGGAATATTGGCCTTGGTTTCTGGCCCATTCTGGTCCAGATTGCCATTCCCTTACCCCATTCCTTCCTTTTAGATTGCATGTTCTTGATCCCTAGCTCATTTGAATTAGTAGTTGCCAACTCAGCTAAAATGAGTCTGACTCAGTAGCTCCAAACTTCGCTGCCTTATCTATCACCCTGGAATCCTGACTCCTGTCATACTCTCTGGACCCATGTCCGAACATTAGTCTAAGAACCTTCATTTGTGAGTTAAGAAGATGGGTATTTACTATATAGTCCAGGGCAGAGGTCAGTCCTTTAGCTAGCTAGCCCAGGGAAAATAGATATTCTGGCATGAGAAACTGTAATTCTAGAATCATTTATAAAAGCTTGCCATAAAACACAGCTCATTCACAAAAGATTTTGGCTCTTCTAGAAAGATGTGATGACTTTCCATTGAGGAACCACATCAATAGAATGAACATTTTCACCATCTGATAATATAGTCTTCAGCAACCGAAAGTACTTGCCAGGAAGGGAAACACAATGTTCTCTTTTTCTGGTAAGCCATGCCAATTTAAGGAAAAATTGGCCCAGGTCAGAAAATCAGTTTTGTGACTCCCTCATGTCTGAGTCCTATTTTGTGACTTCTCCTGGCCCTTTGGCATTAATTCTCAGTTTATATCTCATGTGTCCCATTTTAGATATTGCTTTACACATGTTCTCACACATTTTCAAACATTCTATTTTTAAAACATTGTATTCTATTTCTACTATAGCATCTCCAAAAGCAAAAAAAGAAATTCTTTCTCTTATAACCAGCTTCTACTCCAGTTCTGCATACAGTGGTTGCTCCACACATGCTGTTTACTGAACGTACTCCTACCGGAGACTGTCCTTGGACTTTTAGGATTCCAGATTTATACACAGGAAGTCAACACAAAATGGCAGAACATTTCTCTGAATGCTTTCTCAAATAGTCGGTGTGGTACCATGTTGTGCATTTTGTGCATGTTTGGTTAAAACCTAGATGATGACTCATGAAACAATGTCACATTTCAGACTTAGAAATGATTATGAATAATTATCCCTGGGCTTTGGTTTGAAAGGTACATTGAAAGTTTTGAATGAGTCTTTTCTTTCTCACCACTTAATGATAACTTTTAAAAAAATCAGGATTGGTGGATGACCTAACACAACTGTTTCTGAAAAGCTGAATGTAGTCAAGCACAAGATCTGAGTTAAGTAACTGCATTCCAAATACAAGTCACTAACATGAAAGATTTAAATAAATGAGTTTCTGACATCTTAAAGTCAACTAATCCATTTTAAAAGTTGTGCATAAAGACAGCTCCAATAACTTCTTTGTGTTGCTCAGATAACCCTTCCTAAAGCATCATTTCTTCAGATCATTCTAATGCTCAGAAACATTCAGGAGCTTGTCACTGTCTAAGACATGAATTCATATTCTTCTGCCTGTTTCTATACTTTTTTCACACGCTCCAGTACCATCCTATACTGCTATACTCTTTCCACTACCCTGCAACACAAATCCTCTGGACAAACTAAGTCATGCTCTTCATTGCTCCCTCACAACACAGGTATTGTGTAATACTCCAAAGTTTACTCATGTTTTTCATCCTGTAAACTCCTGCCCCACCATAAACCTCCCACATTCCACTTCATCATTCCTTATCAGCTAAACTCAAATCCCACTTTCCTCCATGATGCTTTTCTTCACACTTGCCCACCATAAAGACTCACCATCCTTACTAATATTAAAGATTGCCTAGGGCTTTGTATCCTTTTATCCTAGCCCAAAGTTGTCGATCTCTGATCACCTAAGCATGCTGCCTTTGATACCATTGGGTACCATTTCTATAACATATGATTACATCCTTATCATTGATATTTCACTATATGTACATAGTATTCTTCACACCAACTGAACGTTAAGCTTTTCAAGAGTGAATATAATGATCAATTCCCTTAATATTCTCCACAGTACCTAGCATTGTGCAGCTTGGCTAACAGTAGGCACTTTAACATTTGACTTAAATTATATTTAACTACTGTCTTTAGGAAAGTATCTGCTAAATGCTTACATGCAGACTTGAAACCAAAGGGGATTTTGATTTCTCACAAGTAAGCTGGTTGTAGCAGATGATGTTTGTACCCTGCTCATACAGCCTTTCTGGGCCAGCGTACCCATCATCCAGGTTTTGTGAGGGTTGGCTTCTAATGGTTCACAGCTGCACACTTCTTAGAAGTTGACAGAAACTACCTCACCTTCATAAATCTGGAAGGTTATGTCCCTCATCCCAGATGCAATTCATCAATAAATGGCAGATGTAGTAGCACAAAAGCCCATCCTCCTTACCACTGAGCAAGACAATCAGTGATGTAATTCATGTTTTAATGGCCCCCACAGGATCAGGCTATGCTTCTCCTGATGTCATGTCCTTACTTAGCTTCTTATCTTGCCCTCTCCTGCTTCCTTTGCTTCATTACAAGTTTTTCTTGAGGTCACTTCCTTAATAAACCATTTACACAAGCATCCTAATCTCAGGCTTAGCTTATAGGAAACACTATTGTGAAAGTTGTCAGAATCAAAATGGAGTTGCTTGTGTTAAAAACCATGACAAACAGAACTGGAGGAGGCTATAAAGGGAGGATTCTCATGCAAAAACATCTGATAATGAGAACTATTACAGAAAACCAAAACCTCGGACAAAGAACTTACACACACAAAAAATACTCTGGGAGGACATCTGCCCAGAAACTGCCTGTCCAACTTCAGATTGGTGTCACCTGTTACTGATCCTTGTAAACAAAGATAATTATCTCAAAAACAATTACATAATCCTCCTCATTCTGTCTTTTAAAACCTTTGCCTAAAATCGCAAGCATTCTTATACACCAGTAACAGACAAACAGAGAGCCAAATCA
>NW_016827577.1:56372-58508 GCF_001698545.2 Rhinopithecus bieti
TTATACCTGATGTAAATGACGAGTTGATGGGTGCTGACGAGTTGATGGGTGCAGCACACCAACATGGCACAAGTATGCATATGTAACAAACCTGCACGTTATGCACATGTACCCTAGAACTTAAAGTATAATAATAAAAATAAAATAAAATGAAATAAATAAATAAAACCTTTGCCTTCCTTTACACCTTCCTGAATATGCATATTGTTTACTATCGCCCCCTTATTCCCATTACAATGCCTATTACTAAATATGACATCATTTTATTTTGGAAAGTCTCCCAGTTCGTTATTTGGTTTTCTTTTTTAAGAGTCTCCCTTTCTGTTATTTAATGGTGCTTGCTATGGTTTGAATGTGTTCCATTTTTCTCCACCAAAACTCAGGTTGAAATTTGATCACTAATGTGGCAGTGTTGAAAAGTGGGGCCTAGTGGAAGGTATTTGGGTCATGGGGGCAAATGCCTCATAAATAGCTTGGTGCCATTATTGGAGTATTAAGAGAATTATCATTCTCAAAAGACTGGATTAATTCCCATGAGAGCAGGTTGTCATAAAGTGAGGTTCCTCCTCCTGTTTGGTTCCTTCTTTGCATGCAAGGGAATCCTGTTTGACCTCCTCTGTCATGTTGTGATACAACAGGAAAGCTCTCACCAGAAGCCAGCCTGCAGAACTGTGAACCAAATAAACCTGTTTTCTTGTAAATTACGCAGTCTCAGGTATTCTGTTATAATAACGCAACAGACCAAGACAGTGTTAGAAATGAGTTCAAAATGAACTCACCTCAGACAAATCTTGACCTCTGGAATTGAATGCAGCAATGACCGAGTCCTTTGTACTCTCTATTTTTGTGAGTTCCTTTTCTTCTCTCAGATTCTCAGACTCCCTCCCTTTGGTGAATCCTTTTTTACTTTATTCCAGATCTGATTTAGTTAAAAGATCACTTTAAATAAATAATCTTACATCCCTTCTGGGACCATAAGTCTTTTTTGATAAGCCCTTTCTGATATAAAGACAAGGATCCTTCTGGTTTGAGAACTCTAGTTTACATTCTGTCTGTGAGACATTTATTTTCTGGTAAATTCACTTTTGTTTGTTCATGTCTGGTTTAATATTTTGTTTGATGTATAAGCCTGGCTAAAAATTTCTGTGAATATTCTGATTTTGGTGTCATTTTGGTTTGGTTACATGTGTCTGTAAATGATTTGGATCTTTTTTCCCTTATTTGTTTCTAAACATCTTCCAAGAGCAAAAATAACCATTCTAAATGGTGAATGCAAGATGGCCAATTAAAAGCTACTAGGGTAGTTGACACCATCGAAAACACCAGTCCAAACTCCTGACATTCCCTGACAGTATTGATAAGATTTTCTCTGGTCTCAAGAAGAAAAAGAACAGATCCTCAAAATTCTAAAGCATGCCAACCCCTCTGGAATTCCAGACAACTATACATTCAAAATTGATAGTCTATTCTCATACATATTTTTCAACTGGTGGGCAAACCACATAAAAAATTCAGAACTCAAATGGCAATTATTCAAACTCTCTAAGATTATTAAAAGAAAAAAAAAACTACAACCAACTATAGGGTTAACATGTAGAGCCTTCTAAGTTCTTTGTCTCTCTATTTTTTCTACCTACTTTAAATCTGCTGACTTTTCTGCTAGTATTAAAATAAACTCACTTCTTACGGCATTTCAGCCAAGATTTTTTAAAAAGAGACTCAAAGGGCTTTCAAATTAATGATATTACATATTACAACATCTCCGTGGCAACCAACAACCCAGACAACTTTTAAAATGTGAACGTAGGTGTGCCTAACTAATAATTATACAGGGTAATGAAATAGTTAATTAAAGGATTAATAGTCTTAAAACCTAGATAAATGTTTATGAAAGACTCTCAGATCAAACAGATCAAAATCTTCAGCTCAAAACAATAATATATCTCTGTTTGACATAAAAATCGCTTTCCGTGCCAAAAAAGGGATGAAAAAGAGCTGAAAAGAAATAATAACCTTTTCTAAAATGCTCCCTTTCCACATTAACTAATCAAACCAGACTAACAAAAGATAAATTGGTTATCAAAATTCAAGGTCATTTGGAAATTTTGTTTTCCTTATACAATTCAGCCAGTCCAG
>NW_016827578.1:0-3168 GCF_001698545.2 Rhinopithecus bieti
ATTTCTCCAAAAGATTATGTATATATATTTCCTAGACTAACCATATACATGAATAATTTTAGAAGTGTGTATATAATTTTTGCATTGTTTATAATTGTTGCTGCCAATGGTGTGGCATTATGCTTTTTCCTAGTTTATTATTGCTAGAAAGTAAAATGCTGTTGTCCCTAAGTTAATCTTGTAGCCATCATGATTTATGAACGCTCTTACCAGTTTTAATGATTTGACCACTGGTTTCATTGTTTTTTTCTAAGTAGAGGATCATATCTGTACACAGCAAGTTTTATCTCCATTATTTCAATTTTAGACTTTTAATATTTCTGTTTGTATTATTGCTTTTGAATGTCTGAATACCACTATTTTATAGTGAGACTTAAATGCAAATAGAGGAGTCTCACATGTAAAACAGAACATATGAAAGCAGATATTTTTATAATAGAGAAATGAAGGTAAAAGCAGGAATTGGATAATGATCAGATATGAAACTGACTTTGCATGTTGATTGGGGATGTATCAATTGACTACAAGATGTTTAATTAAATAAAAATGGCATATACTGGTAATACTTGAATGAAGTTCTGAAAGAAAAATTTTACAAATTATTTGGGTCGTATTCTAAGCCATGTGTTTCTCTTATCAGAGAAAGTATAACTTCCATTGTCTTTGAAATATTCTTATATAAATTAGTACTTATAGATGACAAAATGTTAGAATACTCACTGGTTATTTCACCAATATCAAGAAGCTCAAGAGTTCAATGTTTTCCTCCTGACTCATACATTAATTTAATACCATTTCCATGTAAAATATCACAATGGAAGTTTTACATAAATCAAGGAAATTCAGGCAAATCTCAGTGAGAGATGTAGATTTCTGAATATTCAGCATAAAATCCTTGAGAAGAAATAAAGTGTCTCAACAGATGCGTGTGGAGAGAAAAGAATAAAATGTCAAAGACTGATCCTGTGGACATTGGAAATATAAGATTGAATTTTCTTTCCTCCAATGAGTTTCACTTTCAGTCTATTATCAATAAATATCAGTTAGTGGTACTACCATCCTCCCATTTATTCAAGCCCAAAGCTCAGGAGTGATCTGTGATCATTTCGATATCCTCACCACTTCACTTCATATAATCCATCAGCAATACCTGTCAACTTTACTTCAAAACATGACAAGTTCTGTAATTTCCTTTTATCATCAGTGCATTTAAGAAACCATCATCCCTCCTCTAGATTACTGCAATATTCTAACTGTTATCCTGCTCTATCCTAGACTCTGTTAACAACCTATATTCCACATAGCAGCTAGAGTAATCTTTTAAAAATTTAAATCAGACTATATCATTCCTCTGCTTAGAAAGCCTCCAGTTACATTATTTGCATATAGGAGAAAATCCACAGTCTTTTCCACAGTCTATAGAGCCATGATGGTTATGCTGCTTCCCTTTCTGATCTTATCTCTTACTCTTCCCTTTGCCCATTCAATCAGCTACGCTGACCTTTCAATTCCTATAATGAACCAAGATAGGCCAGGTGTGCTGGCTCATGCCCGTAATCCTAGCACTTTGGGAGGCTAAGGTGGGCAGATCACCTGAGATCAGGAGTTCGAGACCAGCCTGTCCAACATGGTAAAACCTCATCTCTACTAAAAATGCAAAATTAGTCAGGCGCAGTGGTGAATTCCTGTAATTCCAGCTACTTGGAAGGCTGAGGCAGGAGAAACGCTCAAACCCGGGAGGCACAGGTTGCAGTGAGCCGAGATAGGGCCACTGCATTCCACCTTGGGTGACAGACTGAGACTTTGTCTCAAAAAAAAAAAAAAAAAAGAGCCAAGATATTCTCCCTTTGACATTGTAATTATCTCTACTTGGCCTATTCTTACCAGCTCATAAAGAAACATTTCCAGATGAATTTCATGTCTGTACTCAAGTATCATTTCCTCAAACTGTCAAACTGTCTTTACCTGATGTGGAGACCCACTCTCACTTCTAATGCTTATGACCTTTTCCATTATTACAGTAATTGTCATCCATATCACGCAGATTTAGTGTCTTTGCAGCACTTAACATTAGTACAAATTATACTTGTTTTATTTTGTCTGTCACCACATCTTATGTAAAATTAGAGGACTACCCATCTTGTATTCCCAACTTCATTCCCAAATGTTTTTTCAGCTCTATTTAAAATAACATCTAGAGCTTTATAATCACTTGTTCAATGCAATGAGAACACATGGACACAGGGAGGGGAACAATACACACTGGGGCCTGTCGGGGAGGGGAGTGGAGGGCAAAGGGAGGGAGGGCATTAGGACAAATCCCTAATGCATGTGGGGCTTAAAACCTAGATTACAGGTTGATAGGTGCAGCAAACCACCATGACACATGTATACCTATGTAACAAACATGCATATTCTGCACCTGTATCCCGAAACTTAAAGTAAAATTCAAAAATAAAACATTTGTTCAATGAATGACTACAGGAAACAAAACAAGAAAGAAACGAAAATGTATTGGCAAGGAAGCAGGGAAAAAACAAGACAATGTGTCATTGTACCTAAGGGTGAAGAAAATTCAAGTATTGATAATCCGTTGTGTCAAATTATGCAAAGAGGTTAAAAAGGATCTGGGTACATTCAGATTTGATTAGAAGCAAGTTTTAGTGATTTTAGAGAAAGTATTTATGTGAAATAAACCACATAAAATCAGATTTTTGGAGAATTAATTAAGACATGAATAGTGAGAAAATATAGACTACAGGCAGAGGCAATTCATTCAGAATTTAACTATCAAAGAATTTTAATATCATGGACATTATTTGAACATTATTTGAAGGGAATAGTATCAAGGAAAAGTAGTCACTCTCCTCAGGCAAATTTTTAGAGAACCAGAAAGATATCAAACATAAAGCCTCATCTAAGGACACTGAAAGTAAATTTTCTTACATCATGGTTAGATTATTAGATGAGGCACTACTGGAAAAAATGATAACAATTGTCATTGAGGAAACTATCCATCTTTTGGTAAACTGAACAGTTAGCTCTTTAGCAGCAGAAGAGCACTAAGATGTGTGAGCTAGTTTTCATTTCTTTCTTTCCTTTTCTTTTTTTTTAATTCTTGGAAAAAAATTACCAATGGATCTTAATGTTCTATAGACACTGAATGTT
>NW_016827578.1:3463-12230 GCF_001698545.2 Rhinopithecus bieti
CTGAATGTTCACTAAACCCTATCATATTTTAAGGTAAAGCTATGATAAAATACAATGATTTTATTAGGAAAATGCATCAGGGTATTTTGCAGAGTCAGTCAGAATGTATGTTAATTTTAAGGTTGTATAGAATATAATCATTAGGAGTAACATTGATATTAAGAAATTAGTGACAACAGTTTAAAACAATATGTGGTTTTGAAACAATTTTTTTTTTTTTTTTTTTTTTAAGACACAGGGTGTCACTCTGTCACCCAGACTGGAGTGCAGTGGTGTGATTATAACTCACGGTAACCTCGAACTACTGGGCTCAAGCAACCCTCTCTCCTCAGCCACTCAAGTTGCTAGACTACAGACAAGTGCCACTACACTTGGCTAATTTTTAAATTATTTTGTAGAGAGTGTGTCTCACTCTGTTGCCCAGACTGGTCTCAAATTTCTGGCCTCAAGTAATCTTCCTGGCTCAACCTCTTCATGTGTGGTGATTATAGGAGGGAGCCACTATGCCCAACTTTGAAATGATTTTTTAAATCCACAAATTTCAATCCTCATCTCCTACTCCTATAATAGTAAAATCTTATTAATGCTCCACAGAAAGTAGACGTCCACATTTCTTGCAACAATCCCCTTAATATTTGTAGTATTCAACCAGTCCTATAGGGAAGACACAATTTGTATAAATAGTAAGACTTTTCTGATTGTTTTCTAAGACACTACATTATGCATTTTTAAAGTAGAACTTATGAAAAGAAAGCACTTGCATAACTCTTTGTATTGCTGTTTTCAAGTTAGCGGCAATAACAATAATAGCTTAAAGTAGATCAAGTAAGTTTAAAGGCAGTATAACCTGTATGAAGATGGGAATGATCATGCCTGAGGCAAGAGTTTGACTCAGAATCACAGAAGAAAAAGCTCTTAGAAATTATTTAACATTGATTTCTGTAAGTTTAATTCATGCCTAAACAATTACCTATTGATTGTTCCATAGGCAGGTGAAGTTGATATAGAATCAGGTAGAGGATTGTATGACCAGACTCTATCTTAGATATTTCCAGCAAGAATTATGGGAAACCTAAGAGAAGAACTACCAAGTCATGTTGGAAAACTATGGCTTAGTAACACCGGGAAATCTTTGTACCCACAGGGAAGGCCTAGCAAAATCAATTCTCAATAACAAAGGCAAAGTTTGTTGAGGCAATCTAGCCAGTTTTAACTGTGATAATATAATATGGGATTTATTTGTTCACATGACACTTATAACCTAGTCCTTTCCTTCCAGTGGTTTGTCAACTCAAAAGGGTATGATGATACATAACTGGACAATAATAAAAATCAATGAGAAAATCTGAGAGAGAAGTACCAGGTATTACAGAAACCTGGAAAAGTTCTTGTTGAGGTAAAAGAAGCATGAGTGTTAAGAGTGTGAATATTTCAGTAAAAACCATTGGCAGAAGAGGCTAACTGGACTGAATTATGACAGATACAGCTAGGAATCTCAGCCAGATTAATGGGTACAAGAAGGAATGGAAATGGACATTTCAAGAACAAGAGACTATATGAAGAAAGGCACAGAGCAAGAAGCAGCACGGTCTGTGCAAACTGCCAAAACAGTTTGATATTGCTGGAGAAAAAAATATTTAACAAAGAATGGAGAAAGAGGTAGATGGCAAGACAGGCAGAGACCAGATCATAGAGTGCCTTTTATTAAATACTGAGTTGGTATAATTTCTAATTTAAGATAGAAACCAGTCAAATTAATTGTTTAGACAGGTACAAATGATATATATTTATTGAATACATACTCTGTATTAGGAACTTAGAAAAATCTTTACTTACATATAATTACTAAATTCTTGCAATAGTACTGAGAAGCAGTAATTATTCTCCATACTTTAATTATGAGAAGAACTAAAATTTAGAGCTACATATATTTTATCTCTGAGCAAACAGATAGTCTATGTAGGCTTAAGATGTAAGCCCAGGTCTGTCTATTCCAATTCTGAAGCTATAACCATCAACAGCAGTATTCAAAACTTATTTCAGTCAGGCAAAAATGGAGGTAAAAACCATTTCAGAGGATTTTGGTCAAAACAAAAAATACTAAGTGTGTGAATTAAGGCAGTAGGAATAATATAGGAAAAAAGGATATAGATGCAAGAAATATTTAGAAAATAGTTAGTCATATTTGGCAATTGAGATACATAAAGAAATTGGGTTGAGAGATCAGGGAAACGTTAACTTTCTAAAGTTTCCAGGTTGAATGGCAGAACTGCATGCCATTATTGTCACAGAGGACAAAGGATTAGAGAATTTCACTTATATGCACATTAAGCTGCCTGTGTTTTGTTCAGATGCAGATTATGTGTGTATAATTGAGAAGTTCCAAAGGGAAGCCTCAGCTAGAGAATTTGATCTCCACATTATCAGCATTTCAGGGACTATTAAATCAAAGCATGAAGACAAATTAATGTCTTATATTGTAGAAGACTTAAGCCCAAAATGTTATTCACAATAGTCTGAAAAAGTGTATATTTATAGAGGGAGGCAGAGAGAGAGAGAAGCAGAGTAATACTCTATATGATTAATAATTATATGGATAGAAACTTGATTAAAATACAAATAAAAATTAGCCATACCTTACAACTTACTAAATATTATTGACTAAAATAAACCAATGTATTTGTATTTCATCTGTTATTTATTCAATACATATATTTTGAGCACCTGTCAGGCTATTCCAATCGATCATCAAACAGAAAACATTTTACCAGTCCATTATGCCAGGTACCAATGCTTCCACCAGGTATGAGACACTATTCTGACTAATAATTTTACAATTTAGGAAGAATTCTGTGAGCAGAAGCAGGAAGATGGGAGAGAACATTTCAGGTTATAGGGTAATGAATACAATAACTTCGTTGGAGCTCAGACTTTCTCTAACAGCCCATTACAGAATCCACTTTCCAAGCACTCTAAAAGCTGCTTTTAGAACATAGCAAGGATCATTGATGTTTATGCTATGATCCAAAAATATTAGTATGCCACAGAGAAACTACTTATTCAACTACATTTTGCTTAGTAGATATTTGTTTTTACTCCACAAAAGATTAATATCACAGAATGACTTCAGTAAGTCAATATGGAATAAAATGCTTTCTCACTCAAGTTGTTTAAAATGAGTCTATTTTACCCCTCTTCAGAATTGCTCAAAAGCAAAATAATGGATACATGATATTAAAGCATATCTAAGATGAATTATATGAGTTCAGAAACAGAGTTAGTTGGAAATATCTCTTACTCAAAGTAATTAGGTATAGCATTGCTTTTAATATTTGGAACCATGCTGAAAATATTTGATTCAGAAATATTTATAAAGATGTTAATAGTGTTATGCTGTTAAGGATAATACAAAAATGTTACTGGAAGTATTTAAAGCAAGACAAAATAAACTAAGGGAAACTTGTTTTTTTTTTATTCTTATACATTGCTTTACTTTTACTAATTTCCTTGGATATTTTTGCTGTGCCTGCATAAGAAAGGCAATTGAACACTCGATTTTAAAATTCAACTTTGAGTGCAGTCATTGTGAATGCCCTGGCACCCACCCACATCATGACAGTATAACTTTGAATGCACTTGCTCCTTCAGACTCATTTAACAATTGTAAATACAAATTTCCTATGTATCTGGTTCAAACTGCGACACTATAGTACATGAGTGACTGTGTTGGCATCCAGGCTTCTGGGTATTGCGTTCATATTCCTTAGACAAAAACTGCAATACTTTTATTATAAAATAACTGTTGATTACCTGTACTCATCAGAATTATCTTAAAGGGCATATATATTTTTATTATTTTCTAAAAAACTAAATAGCGTCAGAGGAAAGACCTTCAGTGCATAGTTTTAGAGGTTGTCAATAAAATAGTGTGTTATCCACATGTTTACTCTGGAGTGAAGCCTTATTATTTCAGTGAAGTGCTTCACAGATTTTAAGTACTTCACTTTTAAATATGAATGGATATGCTAGGTTCAACCAACTTTTATTTTTTTTTATTTTATTTTTTTTATTTTATTTTTTTTTTTTTGGAACGCGAGTCTCGCCTGCGCCCAGGCTGCGAGTGCAGCTGGCGATATCAGCCTCACTGCCAAGCTCTGCCTCTCCCAGCCGGTTTTACGCCATTCTCCTGCTCAGCCCTCCGCAGGTAGCTGGGACTACAGGCCGTCCGCCACCTCGCCCGCTAGATTTTGCTATTTTTAGTAGAGACGCAGGTTTCACCGTGTTAGGCCAGGATGTCTTGATCTCCTGACCTCGCTGATCCGCCCCGTCTCGGCCCTCCCAAAGTGCCTGGGATTACAGGCGTTGAAGCCACCGGCATGCCGGCCCTCAACCAACTTTTAAAAGGAAATATCCAAGATGAAAGAGAGAACAAAATTTTTTTTTTTTTTTGTTTTTTTCAATTAAGGTCACATGAATGATTAGAGTCAACTTAGGAAAGCAGAAAAAAAATCATTATTAAAATACATTATATGCATGGAAAATGAAAAGATATTTTACACATAAAACAATGGGTTGTATGGAAAACACAGAAAAGAAAGCCTTTGAACATTAAAATATGGCAACCTCAATAGAAAACTTTAATATGTATTTTGGAGGTACAAATGAGCAAATTTCCCAAGAAGTGGAACAAAATGATAACAAAATGAATAAAAAAGAAAAATGTAAAACTTTTAGAATATCACTACTGGAACTCAAATATCTAAATAACATAGGAACAGAAGGAAGAGAAAACTGTTTTGATGTACACATTGAGAGTGTCCACTAGAATATGCAGCACTCCTTGAAAGGAGCCATATCAAGAAACAATGTCATAAAATTTACTAGCCATGTATAAAGAGATCCCAATCCCCAAACATTTGTAAACCAAAAGTATCTGAGACAGGTCCCAATCAATTTGGAAAGTATACTTTGCCAAGGTTATGGGCACACCCATAACACAATCTCAGGAGGTCCTGGAAATATGTGCCCAAGGTAGTCGGGGTACACCTTGGTTTTATACATTTTAGGGAGACATGAGGCATCAGTAAATACATGTAAGATGTAAATTGGTTTGGTCTGGAAGGGAAGGACAATTCAAAGCTAGAGCTTCTAGGTCATAGGTAGATTTAAAAACTTCTGATTGGCAACTTGTTGACAGAGTCAATATCAATAGGAAGGAAAGTCTAGGTTACAATAACAAGCTATAGAGACCAAGGTTTGTCATGCATATGAAGCGTCCAGGTAGCCGGCTTCAGAGGAAATAGATCGTAAATGTTATCAGACTTAAAGAGTCTGTTCTAGCAGTAATTCCAAAAGGGAGAAGGGTGTAATAAGGTGTGTTCAGTTCCCCCTTCCCATCGTGGCCAGAACTAGTTTTTTTGATTAACTTTGGAGTGCTCTTGCTAAGAGGAGAGTTCCATTCAGATGGTTAGGGTGGTTATAATTTTATTTTTTGCTTACATTGTCCTCCTTCTTACCAATATTAGCCTGAGGCAACATCAATGATCACCCAACTTTTAATTTGTCCCACATTATTGCCAAGATGGCATGGTTGCCTGCCTCAGTTTCGTCTTGCCCTTTCCTGGGACCCTCTGCGATCAAGAGACTCAGAGCCAAAGACTTATAACTAGTTAAATATTGTTGGCCAGGGAGAAACTGATGTAGACAGGTATTCATCACCCTTTAAAATGTGTAACGTAATGTAAAAGCCAACAAACAAAAAAGCCAAATGTTGGATGTGGACAGACATTTATTACCCTTTAATATTTTAAGGTAATATAAATTCCAACAAACAAAAGGTATAGTAGAGTTTACAAAATTGAGTTTATCTATCTTTAACTTCTTTGTATAGAGCTACTGTAATCTTGCTTTTAATTACAGACTTATAGCAATTAGCTATACAAAACATAAGCATTGTTAAAACTATTTAAGCTAAGGAATTTAGGGACTTTTGCTGTGCTGCAATGCTTTTTGTGCTTTTTTGGTAATTTGTCCTCTGGTGGCTGATTAATTAAAAAAAAAGTATATATACATATATATATATTTATCTGCATATATTGCATAACTAGGAGAATTATACCCACAAGGCTTTGTCACGAGGTATCTTTATGTCCTCTCAGTAATAATTTTATTTTAATTCTATAGGAAACAGAAAATTCTTTATGAATGGGTTGGATGAAATGGTGCCATGTATGTAATAACCCCGGTGGCCATGCCCCTATGTTACCAGTTGTTTAGCACCTCCNGTCTTGTTTCAAAAGAAAAGATGCTTACTAAACTTAGGCAAATAGCAATATTGCCATAAAATCAGAATATTCACAAATAGCTTTTAGATTTGGGATAACTCAGATGGAGAGAAAGGTAAATTTTGCTCACTGAAATATACTTTATGTAATTGCTCTAAACTATAAGTAACTCAAAGGAAAAATATTTTCTTAATTATTCTTCAACAAGAACAGTAGATTCCAAACAGGATTTGTTTGCTCACTTTGGAACTGCCATTGAAAAGCCATGCAGTTCCTGTCAAATAAAAGCTCTTTATCAGGCACTGTAGAATCTAGCAATGTTAACAGCCACAAATCCATATAGGTCTGCAGCGACTTTAGTTCTTGCCTCCTCAGCAGAAATAATTCAACCAGGGGGCATAAGGCAGAGGGATAGACTGTGGTGAGTTTTAGAGCAGGGATGAAAGTTTATTAAAAGTTTTAAAGCAGAAACAAAAGAAGTTAAAGTACACTTAGAAGAGGGCCAACTGGGCGACTTGAGAGATTTAAGTGCATAGCTTGACCTTTGACTTGGGATGTTATACGTTGACATACTTCTATGGTCTGTTTTCCTTCTTCCCTGAGTCTTCCCTTGGGGTGAGATGTCTGCATGCACAGTGGCCTGCCGAGACTTGGGAGGGGCCACATGTGCAGTGTGTTTAAGTTTTACACATGTTCATTTGAGATGTTTTTCCCTTAAGTCATGTGTTCCTAGAGGTAGGTAATATACCAGCTAAACTCTGCCATTTGCCTCTTAGTATGCATGTTTGAGCCCACTCACCCAAATCCTAAAATATTTTGGAAAGCTGCTGATTACCAGCTTCAGGGTTTTGTTTTGTTTTGTTTTTTAATCTATTGGGTGACTGCCTTTTCCGTGGTGCCAGCAGCTGCAACTAATTGTTATTTAAGAGAGACAGTTTATCAACCACCTGACCATCACCTGTTGGTTGCCTGACACTCTGGAGGTGTGTATTTGGGGTGAGGGGGTCTCCTGTTCTGCTCATATCTGCCTAACAAATTGCTGTAACATTTCCCTCCTCAAGAGTCCAATACCACAATTCCTTGGGAAAAAATTGATGAAACTCAATATTCTATAACTGCTTCCTGCTGATGGGGGTGTAGTGGTTGTTTTATTGGTCTTGGCCTCTTGCTAGCTGTCAGGACAGGGTGGTTCCATGGGTTGGTGAAAGTTGTATCCAGCCAAGTCCAAGAGAGACAGGGGAAGGATTTTACTTCTGTTTTGTTCCACAGATGGGCGTCTAGGTGTCCTCTGCAAATGCAGAAAACTGGTGTGGGGCACTTTAATGTTGAGGGACCAGCAGGGTCTCCCTTAGTCCATCCAACGTTTGAAAGTGTTGTGAAGACGTTTGCTTTAATCCCACCTATTTCAGGTTTATTTATTACATCTTACAATAGTCATCTTAGGATTTCCACCCTTATGGGATGAGTCCTTTGACTCCCTATTGCTGTAAAAGCTATGAGGGCCAGCCAGTTTGATAAGGCTTCTCAAGTCATTGTTTACTTTACACTATACCTTCTGATTTTAATAGTTACTTGATTTTGCCCATCCCCCACATTGACTATCTTCTTGGTAACAACAGATCTCAGAGTTACTTATTAGTTTTTGATGCTAGTATAGATAATAACTGAGTAATTACATATTTTTATTTTTCTTTATTAGTTTGCATTTCCTTATTCATTCAGTTAACCAACACCCTGGGAGTATGATCCATTTGTAAATTCCACTGGAAACTTTTACCATTAGTGACTGAACACAGCCCTGCTGCAGCTCTATACTGTGGGTAACTACATCACCACCCAAGAGTCAAAGGCTTCTCATTTCTCATTCTTTTATTTATCTTTATTCATTAGTTTTCTTTATATATTTTTTCATTTATTTTAAAGGAACTCTTAAGTAGCCTCTGAACTAGAAACATTACATTTTATTTTGCAAAACTATATTATCATGTTTTACAAACTTACTAAAAAATTTTACTCTTCTACTATTTTGACTCATAGCAACCCAAATTCCTAGTGAGAAATCTAGGATCACTTAATTTAATAGAACAGGACTTTGAGATTTTAAATGGCTGGAGTGAATTGAGATTAAATTTGCCAAATTAATCTTACCAAAGTTTACTTGTCATAAGCACTAAAAAGCTTCTGAGCTAGCTTTTGTTAGTCTGATAGGCACTTATTTTTTTTCAAACCAATTGATTAGAACTCTTTTATATAATTGATACTAAAATGTTACTTCCACATGATATATGTAAATATATAGACATAACAAACACACAGAGAGAGGCAGGTCCTATAAAAAATTTTATTTGCCAGCTTTCAATATTTTTTCTATTACTTTAGACTATTAACTTGAAAAACATTACAGGAGCCAACAAAAGTTGAACGTCAAATTTGCCATCCTAGGCTTCTAAAAGAGAAAAAGAGAGCAGAAGCAGTAGGGTTCA
>NW_016827579.1:0-2699 GCF_001698545.2 Rhinopithecus bieti
AGAAAGAAAGAAAGAAAGAAAGAAAGAGAAAGAAAGAAAGAAAGAAAGAGTGGGAGGGAGGGAGGGAAGGAAGGAAGGAAGGAAGGAAGGAAAGAAAGAAAGAAAGAAAGAAAGAAAGAAAGAAAGAAAGAAAGAAAGAAAGAAGAGAGAGAGAGAAAGAAAGAAAGAAAGAAAAAAAGAAAGAGAGAGAGAGAAAGAAAGAAAGAAAGAAAGAAAGAAAGAAAGAAAGAAAGAAAGAAAGAAAGAAAGAAAGAAAGAAAAGAAAGAAAGAAGGAAGGAAGGAAGGAAGGAAGGAAGGAAGGAAGGAAGGAAGGAAGGAAGGAAGAAAGAAAGATCCTGTTGTTGGGACTCAGTGTGGTGTTGAAATTGAAAACAACACAGTTCTGTAATTGTTGACAGTTTAGTGAAACTGGAGTTGCTTAGATGATGGAAGGTGCCCACGAGACACAAGAAGTTAATGATAACTCAATGAGGGAAAGAAGAGTAGTCTTTTCAACAAATGGTTTTCAGACAACTGGATATCCACATACCAGTGAATGGGGTTGAACCCATACCTTATACTATACACAAAAATTAACTCAAAATATATCATAAATCTAAACATAAGAGCTAAAACTATAAAACTGTTAAAAAAAAAAAAAGAAATAAATCTTCATGACCTTGGATTAAGCAATGGTTTCTTAGATTTAACACCAACAGCACAAGCAACAACAGAAAAATAAGATAAATTGGACTTCATCAAAATGAAAAACAATTGTGCTTAAAAGACACTGGCATGAAATGAAAGGACAATCCACAGAACTGGAGAAATGATTTGCAAATAAGATATCTGATAAGGGGTTTGTATTCAAAATATAGAAAGAATCCTTACAACTCCATAATAAAAGGACAAATAACCTGATTAAAAAGTGAGCAAAGAGTCTGACCAGACATTTCACCAAAGAAGAAAAACAAATAACCAAAAACACTTATAAAGGTGGTCAACATTATTAGCCATCAGGAAAATACAATCAAAATTATAATACGATACTACTTCAAAATCACTAGACAACCTGTAATCAAAATGACAGATAACTTTAAGTGCTGGCCAGAATATGGAGAAATTGTAACACTTATACGCAGCTGGTGGGATTATTAAATGCTGTAGCTGGTTTGAAAAACAATCTGGTAGTTCCTCAAATGGTTAAACATAGCATTACCAGATGACCCAGCAATTCCACTCCCAGGTACATACCCGAGAGAAATTAAAAAGCGTATGTCTACATTAAAAAAGTGTGCATGGGGGCCGGGCATGGTGGCTCACACCTGTAATACCAGTTCTTTGGGAGGCTGAGGCAGGCAGATCACAAAGTCAGGAGATCAAGACCATCCTGGCTAACACAGTGAAACCCCGTCTCTACTAAAAAATATAAAAAATTAGCCAGGCATAGTGGCAGGCGCCTGTAGTCCCAGCTACTCGGGAGGCTGAGGCAGGAGAATGGCATGAACCCAGGAGACAGAGCTTGCAGTGAGCTGAGACTGCGCCACTGTACTCCAGCCTGGGCAACAGAGCGAGACTCCATCTCAATAAAAAAAAAAAGTGTACAGAAATGCTCATAGCAGAATTAGTTATAATAGATGAAATGTAGAAATCACCTGAATTTCCAGCAACAGATTAATGGAATATTATTGTGTGATCGAAAGGAATGAGGTACTGATTCATGCTACAACATGGATGAACCTTGAAAACAACATGCTAAGTGAAATAAGCCAGTCACTAAAGGCACATACTGTATGATTCCATTTATATGAAATCTCTAGAACAGGCAAATCCATAAAGATAGAAAGTAGATTAGTTATTTTCTAGAGCTGGGAGGTTGGGGAACGTGGGAATGACTACTGTTGAGTAAGGGCTTTCTTTTTCAGGTAATAAAATGTTCTAAATTATGTTATATGCACAATTCTATGAATATACTAAAAACCACTGAATTGTACACTTTAGCTGAATTATATGGTATGTGAATTATATCTCGATAAAGCTGTCATTTTTAAAAAGCTAAGAAAAAAATATGCAGAGAGGCATGTTCTTTTCTCTTGCTATCCCCTCTACCTTGTTTATCTGTGTGGCTCACTGCCTCATTGCCTTCAAACGTTACCTTTCAGTTACGCCTGCCTTGATAACTAATCTAAATGTCAAAAATTTCTTATTTATACTTACTACTATCCCAATATTTTACTTATTTTCATATTTATTGTCTACTTCCTTATAAAGTGAGGAATTTTTGTTTGTTTGATTGCTTGCTATAATTCTAGCTTCTAGAAAATGCCTGGCACATAGTGTATGTTTAGTGAAGACTTGAAGTGACAGATAGCACTTAGGTCCCAAGCAACCTGGTTTGTATGGACATCACAAGTGGTTCTTAGTGGCTGGATCATAGTGTGTGTTGGATGTGATGATAAATAAGTCAGTAAAGGGGCCGGGCACGGTGGCTCAAGCCTGTAATCCCAGCACTTTGGGAGGCCGAGACGGGCGGATCACGAGGTCAGGAGATCGAGACCATCCTGGCTAACACGGTGAAACCCCGTCTCTACTAAAAATACAAAAACTAGCCGGGCGAGGTGGCGGGCGCCTGTAGTCCCAGCTACTCGGGAGGCTGAGGCAGGAGAATGGCGTAAACCCGGGAGGCGGAGCTTGCAGTGAGCTGAGATCTGGCCACTGC
>NW_016827579.1:6299-8892 GCF_001698545.2 Rhinopithecus bieti
TTTTTTTTTTTTTTTATTTTCTGCTTACAATCATTACAAGTCACAGATATTCAAAGAATTAGTGGTATAATTAAATAAAGGGAGTTGGGCCTAGGAGGGAAGAAGAGAGTAAAGAGTATGAGAAATAAATGCCTGGGAGGGAAGAAGACAATAGAGAGTTTGAGAAAGAAACATCCACATCATTGAAGATGAGAAGGGGCCTTTTAAGGACACAGGAAATAAACCTAGGATGATGAGAAGAGGGAGAGCAAAGGTGAGGAGCTCAAGTGGAGCTTTGAGAGGTTGGCAGAACATGGATTGGAGGGCTTTTTACAACAAGTTTGAGGATTCTGAATTGATGAAATCAATGGGAGTTTTTAAAGTGAGAAAACATCAAATTTGCATTTTTCAAAGGTCAGTCCTGCTGCAAGATGAAAGATAGATGGTAGGAAATCATGGGATGATGCAGAGAGATAATTCAACTGTTGATATATACAACATGGGTGGACCTGAAAACATTATGCTTAGTGAAAAAGTCTACCTCAAAAGGTTCCCTGCTGTATGATTTCATTTATATAACATCCCTGAAACAGTGAAACTATGGAGATGTAGAACAGTTTGGTGGTTGCCAGGAGATAGGGATAGGAGTGAGTAGTTGGTATGAATACAAAGGAGTAGCACAACACAATTCTTTCATAGTGATGAAACTGTTCTGTATCTTGAATGTGGTTGTATGTGATTGTAAGTGATTATGCAAATCCATACATGAGATAAAATTGCAGAGAAGTACACACATGCACACGTGAATGGAGACTTTTTGAAATGGTGATGTATTAGTTTGCTAAGGCTGCCATAACAAAGTAATAGACACTGGCTGGCTTAAACAACATGAATTTACTGTCTCACCATTCTGGAGACTAAAAGTCCAAGCTTCAACTGTCTGTAGGTTTGGTTTCTTGCCTCTGTCTTTGGTTTGGAGATGACCACTGTCTCATTTTGTCTTCACATGGTCATCCTGATAATGGTTTGGCTCTGTGTCACCACTCAAATCTCATCTCAAATTGTAATACCCACATATCAGAGGAGGGACCTGGTACATGACCATTACCTTGGGAGGTGACTGGATCATGGGAACAGTTCCCCCATGCTGTTCTCATGATAGTGACTAAGTTCTCACGAGACCTGATGATGATTTTAAAAGTGCTTGTTAGTCCCCCCTTCATACTCTCTCTTGTCTGCTGCCATGCTAAACATGACTTGCTTCCCCTTCGCCTTCCACCGTGATTTAAGTTTCCTGAGGCTTCCCTAGCCATGTGGAACTGTGAGTCAGACCAGTTTGGTATAACTTACCCAATTTCAGGGAGTATCTTTATAGAAGTGTGGAAACAGACTATTCCACATCCTTTTGCTGTGTAATCTGTGTCCTAATCTCCCCTTCTTATAAGGACATCAATCATATAAGATTAGGGACCACCCATGTGACCTCATTTTACCTTAGTTAGTTTTATAAAAGCTCTATATCTCCAAATAGAGTCACATTCTGAGGTACTCAAGATTAGAACTTCAATGTATGAATTTTGGGGAAATGGAGGCATAATTGAGCCCCTAACAGGTGAAAACTGAATAAGGTCTGCAGTCAAGTTAATGATCATATAATCAATGTTTGGTTTTTTGGGTTTTGTATATTACTATAGCTATAAAAGTCATTGTCACTGAGGGAAGCTGGACTATCTTTGCAACTTCCTGTAAGTCTATAAGTATTTTGAAATAATTTTTTTTTTTTTGAACAAGCCATTGTAATAGAACAGACATATTAGAGTGAAAACAGTCAAAAGATGAAGTAGGGTGATCTCCTCTGGGTACATGAATGATCACATTTGTGAATCTCAATGTTAATATTTTGGAGTAAATCAAGGTTGTTGATGTTAAAGTTCATTTATTTATCAACTATTATTTGACCCCTCTTCTGTGTCACATGCTGCTCAAGACATTGAGAGTTGTTATCAAGCAAAACAGCAACAGTCTCTGTCTTTGTGGTGCTTTTGGGGTAAAATTTGGTCTGCAGAGTCTTACATAAATTCTTGACATTCCCCTGTATGAAGATCAGTCTATGCTTCCAAGAGGCTAAGGTATGAGTGGAATTCCATTATCACTCATTGACTCTTAAATTATTATTTTTTTGACTCTTAAATTATATGGGCCATCTACAATTATGATTCCAAAATAGTTTGATCTTCTTCATATTGTACATTTTAATATCGATTTAATATGTTCCTTTAAGTTTTTTTTGAAAAGATTGTTATATCCTTTATGCCCCAATTTTCTATCATCTGAAATACTGAAATATCATAGAGTAGGCAAGAGAATTTGAAGAAATATTTTTCTGTCTTTACAACTCTCCTGAAACAGAGTTGACAATATATAGGCATAATCTGAATTTGATTATAATGTTACTATTGCTGAATAACATTATATGCTACTGAATAACATATTGTGTGTTGGTATTACTAAAATAAATATAAGAATTCTCATTGATCCTCTGGGAGATTTCCCTAAGCAATCTGCTTCTTTGACCCATTTATTTTTTATTTATTTATTTATTTTTATTTTATTT
>NW_016827580.1:0-7603 GCF_001698545.2 Rhinopithecus bieti
AGATATATTGGTCTTTTGTATAAACATTATTGTGTGAGCTTATTTCTGAAAACATGTGACACTAAGAAAAGATAATAGACTGAACTGAACTGATATGTTTGTGGCTCATTAATTCAGTACAGACGTTGAGAAATCAAAGGATCAATCTTATGCTCATAAATAATGATAATACATATTATATTATCACAAATAGAGATGCATTTTGGAGTAGAAAGCAAAATCTCTTCAAATTTTAATAATAAATTCAAGGCTCTCATAGAAACTTGAGCTTTTGAAAAGTTGCTTGGGATGGTCCAATCAGACTTGGAAGGTATGCTCATTCTGTCTCTTCCACTGGTAAAAGTAATTTCCTAGAAAAGTTAGAGAAAAAAGTGTAGAGTCCAGTCATTATACCATCTTCTTTAGCTTTTTTTTTTTTTTTAAATTTAGCTTTATTAAAGCATGGTTTACAAAATTGCATATGTATAAGGTGTACAACCTGATGCTTCAATAGTCGTATACATTGTGAAATAATTACAACAATCAAACTAATTAGCACATTCATCACCTTACATATTTACCTTTTTTAGAAATTGATGGTAGGAACACAAGATTCTTCTCTTAGAAAATTATTAACTACAGTAAATTATAATTATAGTTAATAATTATTACTATTAGCTATAGTTATTAACTATATTATTAACTATAGTATAATTAACTATACTCCCCATGTTGGCCATTAGAGTTATAGAAATTATTTATCCTTCATAACTGAAAGTTTGTACCCTTTGACCTGAATCACTCCACTTCATCCTCTCTCCAGTCCTTGGTAACCACCATTCTACTTTTTCTATGAGCTCCACATTTTCAGATTCCACATGTAAGGGAGATCATGCAGTACCTGATTTATCTCACTTAGTGTAATGTCCTCCAGGTTTATCCATGGTGTCATAAATGGCAGGATTTCTTTCTTTTTTAAGACTAAATAATAACTACATTTTATTTATCTATCTATCTATTGATGGATACTTAGGTTGTTTTCATATCTTGGCTATTGGGAATAATGCTACAAAAAGCATGTGAGTGCAAATGTCTTTTCAGCATACTGTTCATTTCTATTGGGTATATATGTAGAAGAAGGATTACTGGGTAATGTTAGTTTTATTTTTAATATTTTGAGGAACTTATGTATTATTTTTTGTAACTGCTGTGCCAGTTAACAGTCTTACCAACAATGTACAAAGATTTCTTTTTCTCCAGAACCTGACCAGTATTTGTTACATCTTGTCTTTTTGAGAATAGCCATCCTAACAGGGGTGAGGTGATACCTCATTGTGGGTTTAATTTGCATTTCCCTGATGATTAGTGAATAATTCTAATAGCTTTCTGATTGCTTATTAGCAGTGAGATTTCTGTCATGGAACTTATTTAGAGACCAACTATTTTGATAAAGTTTTAAATTAAAAAATGGAGATTTTCAGTGGAATACACTAAAATATAAGTTTCTTTTCAGCCTAGAGATTTAATAAAACTATATGATCTTTTGTTACTCCTTTAAAGAAATGAGATTTTATGTGCATTATCAGTAATTTGATCTTATTTTTTATTTATTCCCAAAGTGATACCTAAAGTTTTAAAAACTTTAGTTTCATTTTCTACATTGCTATTGCAAAATTTAACATGGAAAAGTAACCCCTTTGCTAAGAGTAAACAGTTACGAAATTAATTTAACAATTTCTATAATTTAATAATTTCCTATATAATTTCTGCAGCATTACATACTATTTTGTTATCTTTACATAAAATGAGTAAAATTAATTTCTTCTTTCCTAATACATTTAACAGGTGTTGAGAAAGTAACATTTTGTTTCTGTCTCTCTGCATAGGTTCTTGTAGATAGCTGAAGAATAATGTAAAAAAGTGTTTGTATTTATAGGTATGTATAAATTATCAAATTGTTAATATTATGTGAATGCCTAAATAGAGTGTTAAGGGGCAGAAGTCTCATTTAAAATGCTCTGTGCCTTCTGATAGCATGGAAATTAATCATTAATTGACTAACAAATGTTTTAAAAAGCTAAGGATAAACAGAAACACTAATGGAAACAATAATTACTTCCAAGGTTTGCAGAAGTTAGCATCTTTGAATGTTAGGCCATTACTGATAATCAAGAGTCTTTTTGTCTGGTTTTCCTGCTGTGCATGTCATCTTACTGTGAAAAACAGGATCTAGTGTGGCACAGTGGGAAACTAAGCACAGCAGGATTCCAGAGTCTACAATATTGTAAAATTTCCTTTGATTTCCTCGCATGCTCATTTAAGAATGCAAATTCTTCTATCCATCATCCTTGTGTGTATAGAGGGGAGGGGGTTTCTGATGAAGAATATTACTTAAAATGTTGCTTGAGAAACCTGATTAATAATAATAATGGTGATGATGATGTCTGGGAATTATACAACTTTTGTTTTAAAGTGCAATAAGTGAGCCTGATTTTGTAGATAATTTTGCTCTTTGATTGGAGCTGGAGATTTGTTAACTACTTTATGACACCAGAGTCAATTTTATAAAAATTATTTCAAGGAAACAGCAGTTTATGCAAAAATCTCAGACTGTGCATCTGTCTTTAATTTTCTTAATTTGTAGGTCACCTTGGAGGATCCTTTCAACTATGATATTTTGTTATTTTGATTGGAAAATATTTTTCATATTATTTTTATTTGAAATATCATGAAATGGTAAATGCAGGCACATAATTTATTTTGGATATTTCATATATTGGGGGCCTACTTTAAAGGTTCTGAAGTGGTATGAATACCCAGAGAGTTAAAAGTACTGAAAACGTTTCATAATAAATACATGAAAATAATATGCACTAGCAAGACAGAACCTCACATAAACTACGGTCTTTGAATGATAATGATGTGTCAGCGTGGGTTCATCAGTTGTAACAAGTGTACCACTCTGGTGCAGGACGTCAGTTATGGGGGAAGCTGCAAAAATATGAGGGAAGAAAATACATGGGAAATCTTTATCTTCCGCTCAATTTGGCTGTGAACCTAAAACTTTTCTAAAACAAATAAAGTTTTTTTAAAAAATTAAGTTTATTGCAAAAAGAATATATACAATGCAATGGTTATTGCTATGTTTATTTAATTTTGGAAATGATTGTGGTGCAATTTGTAATACACTTAAAAATTTTAAAAATCTTGATTTATTTTCAGGCCATATAAAATGTAAACATCATTGAAATGTCTGTCTTAGCAATAATATGAGAATGACCCAATTAAAAAAAAATTCATAGTAAAAGACACATTAGATATGATCAGCTTGGGGCTATGTAAAAGAAATAGAACACACCTGTACCAAATAACACTAAAACTTACATTAATTAAATGAACAATCAGGCCTGTGTAGCATTGACCTAAAGTTTAAAAAAAATGGGACAGAGAAATAACATAAACACAAACTCCTGACCATGAAAGCATTTGAGAAATAATAAAATCAGATGTCTGAGAACCCTTAAGAGCATAATATGACACACTCATGTGGCAAACAATAGCATACTGTTTACTATTCTTGAGCACATCCTTTGCGTAAAGCAAATTATTTTAAACAGTTTATGGCTATAAACTACTTTAATTCCCATAACGTACAGTGAGGAAGATACTGTTTTAATCCCCATTATACAGATAAAGAAACATGCACGAGAGGATAAGTAATTTGCACACCATTTCACAATTAAAATATGGCAAGAAAATCAGGGATATACAAATGAAAAAACCTACACATATATATGAAAATGAGACTTTTTGGGAAGGCTTTTTGTTGCTGAACCTATTGTCCCACTAAATTTAGAAGTCAGTGTTTTCCCCATCTAAATTTAATCCAATAATTATCTTGACCATTCATCATTTCTAATATGAATTTAGATAAAAAAAAATTTTTGGCAAGATAGTTGTTTTTAAATTAAAGAATAGATTTTTCTGCTTCCATGTGAGGTCAAAGAAAATATAAACATTCTTTTTCCTGTTTCTGGTTTATGATTAAGATCTTAATAAATCAGGTTTCAAGGAAGTGTATTAGATTTACTGTTTCTTTCGAAGCATGAACACTATTATTATGGGACTCCATTATGGCTTCTCTCTCTCTCTCCACTCCCCACCAAAAATATAACACCCACATTGTGTAAATGAAGTTTCATGGGGATCTGATCTCTCCAAACACTATGCTTATCTCCCTAAAGACTTGGAGTGAAGACATGGTACTAATTCTTGACCAAGCCTGAATGGAATGTACTAACTGGAGATTGAGGTGTTTCTGAGTTAGGGTACAGAACATCCCAGAAAGCAGGCTATGCATCAGGGAGTAGTTTGTCATCATTTTTAAATACGAAATGTAACAGTTGATGGTATGCATCTATGTATTAGCCAGAGTTTTCTAGAGAGACAGAACCAATAGAAGATAGATAGATAGATAGATAGATAGATAGATAGATACATACATACATACATACATACATACACACATATGTGCATGGAATGAGATTTATGACTAGGGATTTGTTCACATGATTACAGAGTCTGAGAAGTCCCACGATCTACTGTCTTCAAGCTGGAGGCACAGGCAGGCCAGGTATATAGTTCTCGTCTAGCTTAAAGGCCTGAAAACCCGGAGAGCCAATAGTGTAAATCTTAGTTTGAGTTTGAAGGCCCAAGGACCAGGAGTTCAGATTTGTGTCTGAGGGCTGGAAAAGATGGGTTTCCTCTAGCTTAAGAAGAGAGAAGTCTCTCTTCCTTTGACTGTTTCTTCTATTTGGGTCTTTAAGGAGTTGGATCATGCCCACCCATATTGTTGAGGGCGATATTCATCATGCAGTCTACCAATTCAAATGTTAATCTCTTCCAGAAATACCATCATGCACACAGCTAGAAATAATGTTTTACTATCTATTTGTTTATCTCTTAGCCCAGTCACAATTTGGTTTCTGTTTTGTGTCTTAATTTCTACTACTGAACCTTGCCATGCAAATTAGTTCTGACTAAAGGGTTATAAAAGACCTCTCCTTGTGTGACACTGTGTCTTTACTGAGATCAGTGTATCTCACACATATCTTAGTGGTTCACCTTCTGAAGATGCAGCACTTTCTATGAGATTAAGGAAGGACTCTGGAAGATATCTCTAGAAGTGTCAGACTGTCTCAGATGTTTTTCTGTGGCTTTGTTTCTCTTGTTGTATTGTATTTAACTTTTATTAAAGTTTTGTGAGGTTTGTTTAGCCCTTGAAATAATCCAAATGGTCATAATTAACAAAACTGACTATATAAAAATCTATATACACATGTATGCATGTATAAAATGTATGCATGCACATTTCATCTATTTATTTATTGTATGATCAGTGATTATTGGTTGTAAGTCAGACACTGACTGAAAAAATAGTGCAACACAAAGATAAGCAAAATGTGATCCTTTCCTGAGCTACTCACACTTTTTTTTACATGTTAGTAAAGTAAATTAGTAATGATTATATTAGGTAATTAAGGAGTCAAGTACTGTCACCCCAAAATATGGCACCCTTTTATACTGAGTATTTTATAACTAAAATACTTAACCATTCCTTACAGTGAAAAGGTCCCTAGAGGCAGGTGTGGCTATATTCTAGAGAAGTGTTTTGCAAATTATTGTGGTGATGAACTTTTCCACTTTTCTTATTTCCAAATTATCCCATCAAATGTTTTCTTGTAAAACACCAATGTGTACAGAGTATAATACTTAGTGATTTAAGTAATGGGAGACCTTTTTATTAAAAAATTCACTATGGTAATTCTACCAATAAAAATAAATTTCTACCAATAAATTGGTATTCTACCAATAAAAATAAATTTCTAACAATTATTATTTAAATTCACAAAAAAATCAATATAAAGCGGGGGAGGTGAGTAGCTAAGGTACTTGTAGCAGCCTCGAGAACAGCCTGTTCTGTTGAAAAATATTNTTCTACCAATAAAATAAATTTCTAACAATTATTATTTAAATTCACAAAAAAATCAATATAAAGCGGGGAGGTGAGTAGCTAAGGTACTTGTAGCAGCCTCGAGAACAGCCTGTTCTGTTGAAAATATTTGATCATCCCCCAGTAGTGAACTCTCAGTCACACTAAGTGACTATCCAAGATCCATAGTAAAAACATCACCCTATCTAAAATGAAGATTGTGCTTTAAAGCATATTACAGTAACCATATGTCTTAGTCCATTTGCATTGTTATAAAGCAAGGGTTCCCAAGTCCCAGGCTGTTGACTGATACTGGTCAGTGGCCCGTTAGGAACCAGGCAGCACAACAGGAGGTGAGTGGCCAGTAAGCCAACATTACTGCCTGAATTCTGCCTCCTGTCAGATCAGCAGCTGGCATTAGATTCTCACAGGAACATGAACTTGTGAACTGTGCATGTGAGGGATCTAGGTTGCACAATCTAATCTACAGTTAGATTATGAAAATCTAACTGACGCCTGATGGTTCAAAGTGGAACAGTTTCATCCAGAAAACATCCCCTCTCTACCCACACACGCCCCCACCCCACAAAATGGTAGAAAAAGTGACTTCCAGGAAAAAAGTCCCTGGTGCTAGAAAGCTTGGGGACTGCTGTAAAAGAAGATCTGAGTCTGGGTAATGTAAAAAAGAGGTTGACTCGGCTCACAGTTCTGCAGGCTATACAAGAAACATGGAGCCAGCATCTGTTTCTGCCAAGGGACCTCAGGAAGCTTTCATGGATGTGGAAGGCAAGGGGGAGCAGGCATCACAAAACAAGAGAAGGAGCAAAAAGGTGAGGGGAGGCGTGTCAAGCTTTCTTAAATAAGCACTTCTTGCGTGAACTAACAGAATACTCACTCTTGAAGCCTTCAACCATTATGTAAAAAGTGTTATTTTCCAGAAATTACTATGCTATGAAAAAGTTAAAATTAGCCAATGGAGAGAGACCACTAGAAAAGCTTGAGCAAAGAATTAAAATAGTCAGGCCGTGATCCATTTGTTTTCTGATTGAAGGATCGGGGAGAACTACTTCCAGGGGGAAAAAGGTAACTGTCTAATCCCATTGTAAATAATGGATCTCCTGGTAAATGGACAGACAATAATTTCTGGGAGGGTAGTCCTGATCTATGGAATGCACCATGAAGAGTGTTCCAGGTATAGGATTGTTCATAGTAAATACACATTTACTCAATTCATTCATTAAGTATGTCTCCTTTGAGAATATCATATAAGTTATGCAACACCCTGAAGTGTAAAATTGAATGTTTTATCACATAAAAGCATCTTGCTGGGTGAAGTAACTTGCAACTTGACTGAGAGACATCTGTGCTTCTTGATTCCTTGCAACCTTAGTTATTAGGGAGTATTTGTACCAAGTTGTCTGGTTTGTTTGAGTCTCATTTGATAATGTGATGTTTTATGTTTGCTTAATTTGAACTGCCATACTGTCAAATTATATTAAAAAGTAGTATGATGTAGACTTTCAATTCTGATGCCTTAAAATTATCCTTTTGATTCTGGACCAGTAAAATACTTTAATTAAAAATAGATTTTAAAATATTGCTTTTAAGTATTTTTTATTTTATTTATTTAAT
>NW_016827581.1:0-15519 GCF_001698545.2 Rhinopithecus bieti
GGTTATGCCCTGTCCCCCGAGGTGGAGTCTACAGAGGCAGGCAGGCCTCCTTGAGCTGCAGTGAGCTCCACCCAGTTCAAGCTTCCTGGCTGCTTTGTTTACCTACTTAAGCCTCAGCAGTGGCAGGTGCCCCTCCTCCAGACTTGCTGCCACCTTGTAGTTAGATCTCAGACTGCTGTGCTAGCAATGAGGGGGGCTCCGTGGGCATGGGGCCCTCTGAGCCAGGCATGGGATATAATCTCCTGGTGTGCCATTTGCTAAGACCCTTGGTAAAGCACAGTATTAGGGTGGGAGTGACCTGATTTTGCAGGTGTTGTGTGTCATGGTTTTCCTTAGTTAGGAAAGGGAATTCCCTTCCCCCTTGCACTTCCCAAGTAAGGCAGTGCCTCACCCTGCTTTGGCTCTGGCTCATTGGGCTGCACCCACTGTCCTGCACCCGCTGTCTGACACGCCCCAGTGAGATGAACCCAGTACCTCATTTGGAAATGCAGAAATCACCTGTCTTCTGTGTCGCTCACACTGGGAACTGGAGGCTGGAGCTGCTCCTATTCGGTCATCTTGGTGCCACCCCCATATCACCATTTTTTATCACCTTTCCTTTCCCAACAGGTCTAGGACAGAATCTAAAAATATCATAATGCCATTGGTACAAGAATTAGGAGAAAAGTTCCATGAAATTGTGATACTCATAACGTTCCATCTTGATCAGATTAACATACTTAGGAATTTAATATTCTAAAAAGTTTATGGCACACCCTTAGTATGTAATAATAATTTTAAAACACAATAAGTCATAAAAAATAGCAGAGTTTTGCTTTGTCCTTTCATAACAAACTTGGTGTTCCATTGAAAATTCTTAACAAAACACTAATTGAAAGCAATTGCAACGAAAGCAAAAATTGACAAATGGGATCTAATTAAACTAAAGAGCTTCTGCACAACAAAAGAAACAACAGAGTAAACAGACAACCTACTACAGAATGGGAGAAAAATTTTGCAAATTATGCGTCTGACAGAGGTCTAATATCCAGCATCTATAAGAAACTTAAACAAATTTGCAAGAGAAACAAACAACCCCATTAAAAAGTGGGCAAAGAACGTGAAACACACACTCTTCAAAAGAATACATACACATGGCCAACAATCATATGAAAAAAAGGCTCCACATCACTGATCATTACAGAAATGCAAATCAAAACCCCAATGAGATACCATCTCATATTAGTCAGAATGGCTGTTATTAAAAAGTCAAAAAGCAATGGATACTGGCAACGTTGTGGAGAAAAAGGAATGCTTTTACGCTGTTGGTAGGAGTGTAAATTAGTTCAACCATTGTGGAAGAGTGTGGAGATTCCTCCAAGACCTAAAGACAGAACTGCCATTTGACCCAGCAATCCCATTACTGGGTATATATCTAAAGGAATATAAATCATTCTATTAAAAAGATACATGCATGCATATGTTCATTGCAGCATTATTCACAATAGCGGAGACATTGAATCAACCTAAATGCCCATCAGTGGTATACTGGATAAAGAAAATATGGTACATATACACCATGGAATACTATATAGCCATAAGAAAGAATGAGATGATGTCCTTTGCAGGAACATGGATGGAGCTGGAGGCCATTGTCTATCCTTAGTAAACTAATATAGGGACAGAAAACCGAATACCACGTGTTCTCGCTTGATGATGAGAATGATGACTAATGATGAGCTAAATGATAAGAACACATGGACACAGAAAGAGGAACAACACACATTGGGGCCTATGAGAAGGTGGAGGATAGGAAGAGGGAGAGGATCAGAAAAAAAATAACTAATGGGTACTGGGATTAATACCTTAGTGATGAAACAATCTGCACGACAAACCCCCATTATACAAGTTTACCTATATGACAAACCTGTACGTGTATTGTGAGATCTCGCCAGCAGCCCGCAAAGCAATGGGGCTCTCTCTTTGTTCCCAGGCAGATTGGCAGGTCGAGAAATAATAGACACACATAAGATAGTGAAAGCTGGGTCCAGGGGGGTCACCACCTTCTGGTCCCATGATGCCGTCAATGCACTGGATATACCAGCATTTATTATTAAGTTTAGTGAGGGTGGGGGTAGGTTAGTGAGGGATTTAGGGTCATTTGGTTATGAGGTAAGATGGTCACATGGAGATGAAGTAATTCTTCAACATAACATCTGTATGCAGAAGTACAGTATACAGAGATAAGAATTTACGATAGAGTGCGTGCATCAGTAATTTCTAACAGAGCCTTAAAACAGAAACAGTCTTTCCATAACTATGGTTAGCAAGATATTAATCAGCAGTAACAGTTGCAGCAAAAGCTGGTTACAAACAATCCATAGAAACAGGACGTGAAGCTAGACAACCTGTTAGACCAGAAATTCTCAGAAGGGAGTATGCCTTAACCCTAAAGAGGCCTAGAAGAGCCGTGGCAAGATGAGGGCGTTTATAGCCCTATCTTATCCATATAGACAAGTGCCCCCCATGCGTCCATTTATAGGCTCTCCACAAGGGTCGCATTCCATTCCCAGAGCTATGAACATCTGCTTTTCTGGGATAGGAATCTTGGTGATGTGAAACCTCCCTGACTGCACATCCATTCATAGGCTCTCTTCAGGGGGAAGCACATCATGTGCTGTTGGCTCATTCTGGCAGTCCAACCTGGCATTCTTTTTACAAAATCCTGCATGCAATTTTGTATTTACAATAATCAGGAGCATTTCATATTTTATTCTGTAGCANTATTTTATTCTGTAGCAGTAGTTTCAGGGGGTCTCCCTACAAACATGTACCCCTGAACTTAAAAGTTAAAAAAGTAAAATGTTTTTTCTGTTCAAGGAGTCTTTAAATACTTGACTGTGTCTCAGAACTTGTGTTTTACTTATATATTACTACCTAGCAATCCATCCTAAACCTAATGGTGTAAATGAAAAACTCTTTTATTATGCTCATGAATTCTGGTGTTGAGGAATTTCTGCTGGGCACATCAGGGTAAGCATGTCTCTGTTCCATAATGTCTGAGGCCTCAGCTTGCAAGATGAAGGCAGAGACTGAATCTGAATCTGCAAGTAGAGGCTAGAATCATTTAAAAGTTTATTCATTCACATGTCTGGTAGGTAATGCTGACTTTTGTCTAGGACCTTAAAAGGGGCTTTTGGCCAGAACACCTACATGTGGCTTCTCCATGTGGCTGCTTGTGTTTCCTCACTGCATTGGGGCTGAATTCCAAGAGTAAACATCCATCCCAAGAGAACTAGGTGAAGCAATATCACCTTTTATGGCACTTAATGACCTATCCTCAGAAGTTAAAAGACTGCCCAAATTTAAGGAAATTAAACATAGACCGCTGTCTCTTGATGGTGAGTGTGTTAAAATCACATTGTAAGAAAAGCATGTGGGAGAGTAGATATTTTTATGGCTGGTTTTAGAAAATGCAATCTGTTACACGCAGACTGAGCAGACAATTTACCAAAGAAGGAAGATATACAAATGGGCCAAAAAACACATGAAAAGACAATCAGCATTATTAGTCATCAGCAAAATTCACATTAAAATCACAATAAAATATTACTGCACATCTAATGGAGTAGTCAATTTAAAAGTTAGATATACCTAATCTTAGTATGTGAAACACTCCTACATTTCTGGTAGGAATGCAAATGGTAAGACTATCTTGGAAAGTAACTTGGTAATTTCTTACAAAGTCAAAAATATTCTTACCATATAATACAGCAATTGCTCTTCTCCAAGAATGAAGACATGTCCACACAAATATTTGTACAGTTATTTATTTCTTAACAACTGGGATATGTTCTGAGAAAGGGGTCCTTAGGTGATTTTGTTGTCCAAACATCACAAATACTGATTAAACAGCCTACTACACACATAGGCTATGTGGTATAACCTATTGTTTCTAGGCTACAAACCTGTACAGCTTGTTACTGTACTGATTATTATAGGCAGTTGTAACACATTGGTAAGTATTAGTGTATCCAAACATAGCTAAACATGGAAAAGGTACAGTAAAAATATGGCATTATTGTATTATGGGACCACAGTTGTGTATGCAGTCCATCATTGACCAAAACATTATTATGTGGCACATTACTGTATATGAATGTTTATAGTGATTTTATCCATATTTATGTATATGCATAGATAATTATCCATATTTACTCATAGCAAATATCTGGAAACAACCCTCAGCCCATCAATAGATGAATAGATAAACAAATTTTGGTATATATATGGAATCCTATTCAGCAATAAAGGAGAACAAGTTATTAATACATAGAATATCATGCAAAAAAATTTCAAAAACATCATGCTGTGCAAAAGGAGCCAGATAAAAAAGAATACATATGCTATGATTCCATTTATATAAAATTCTGGAAAATACAAAACCAATCTACAATGGCAGAGAGCTGAACAATGGTTGTCTAGGCTGAGGGTGGGTGGAAGGAATATTCCCTCTTACCATCTTCTGTAAATTCAAATGTAAGCCTGTGTTTTAGGTTCAGTTCATCACATGCCCCACTGCGGGATTTTAATCTAAAAACATGTGATCATGGAAGGATAGTTGAGAATTTAGTCAGGCCTGCGATGACATGCTAGCAGCATCTAAGTCCACCAAAATGATACCAAACCAATACCATGTCCTGGTTGTTTCTGTAGCATGATATTGGTTATGTCTGTATTACTCATGACTCCTTTGTTTTCTACTCATCTCCTGAGCTTGGTTCTTAAGCCTTCCTTTTTATTCTATTAACTACAGCTATTCAGCCAATAAATTTACATTTGGCTTAAGTTACTTAGAGTCAGTGCCTATTGCCTTAAAAAAAGAACTTTGGCTGAAACAGACTGTTTGGTGCCGAATAATACAAAATTTTGTTATTATGCAGCAGGAAAACTCTTCTTCAGGGAATTCAATAGGAAAATACTATTGTGTTCAGTATACCTAACGACACCATTGTTTTCAATACCTGTGAGCATATTGGCTTACGGTACAACCATATTCTAAGAATCATCATGTTTCACCTTAATTTTTCAGTTGATTGTAATCATTGCCTGACTCCTTGGTCCTTCATCTATCAAGGTCCGTGTTTGGGGGCCAATTAATTAGAAAGTTCAGGATCCAACCAATATCACCCTCCAGAATAATCTTATTTCTCATGGAAGCTTTGTAACTGTCTTAGTTAATAGTTCTATTGATCAGCTTCAAGTCACCTTTGATGCTGATTCTGCTCTTTTTTCTGGTATCTGGCTCTTAACTATATGCTTGGCAAAAGCCATTCCTTCATACTCTAGTTAATTCACTAGATTCTTGCTGTTTCCTCATCTCTGAGCAGACATTTTAGTACTTGGTCCATTTAACTGCCTTGATACTACCTTAAGCCAAGCCTCCATCACATTCAGCATTGCCTTTTAGTAATTTTATTGATTCCCAATGAACAGATTTCCCTAACACCATTTTCCTGCGAGAGCACATACTGGCTCTCCTCCAGTGGACATTGCTGAATACATAGGCAGGCTGAATGCTCACTTATCTTTCTGCCTGCTTCTTCCTGGCGAATTCCCCTAACACTTGACTTACCAATCTAGACTCTTATTTTTATTAATTGCCAGAAACTTTTCAAACTGTTTCCCATAGTGTGATAAAGTACACCCTGGTCCCTAGGTCTCTTAGTGTATCTACTCAGTTCTGATAGATGATTTGGTAAAATCATAACTTCTATTTTCATTTATAATGTAGTTAAAATCCATTATTATTCTTATACTTGGCCTAGTTAAATTAGATTAGGTTTGTCATGTTGCATGATGTTCCCATTCTCCTGTTTTTTCCTCCTTGTTTTAAATATAGTTAGAGAAACTTTCATCCTTATTCAAATCATCTGGGAAATTTCTGGAAACATTCTCTACTTTTGAGTTTATACCAGGCGATGTTCTCAGTAGAATCTTTGGAATACTGTGAATTTACTTCTTCTGTCTGAAAAGAAATACATAACAGAGGCTGAAGGTCAAAAAGAGGGAAAGATTAAATTTTCTTGGTTTCTTACATATTTTCATTTTATTTTATTTTCATTATATTTCAGATCAGATTTATTATTTGATAAGATACATATAATGGCAGGATATTGTTGATCAAAACACATGTATTAGTCCATTTTCACACTGCTGATAAAGACATACCCAAACCTGGGCAATTTACAAAAGAAAGAAGTTTAATTGGACTCACAGTTCCATGTGGCTGAGGAGACCTCACAATCATGGCAGAAGATAAGGAGGAGCAAGTCACATCTTACATGAATGGCAGCAGGCAAAAAAAGAGAGCCTGTGTGGGGAAACTCCCATTTTAAAACCTTCAGATCTCGTGAGACTTATTCACTGTCACAAGAACAACACAGGAAAGACCTGCCCCATGAGTCGATCACTTCCCACTGGGCCCCTTCCACAACATGTGGGAATTCAAGATGAGCTTTGGGTGGGGACACAACCAAACCATATCATTCCAATCCAGCCCCTCCCAAATCTCATGTCCTCACATTTCAAAAGCAATCATGCCTTCCCAACAGTCCCCAAAGTCTTAACTCATTTCAGCATTAACTCAAAAGTCCACAGTCCAAAGTCTCATCCAAGACAAGGCACGTCCCTTCCACCTATGAGCCTGTAAAATCCAAAACAAGTTAGTTACGTCCTAGTTATCGTGGGGTACAGGCATTGGGTAGATACAGCTGCTCCAAATGGGAGAAATTGGTCAAAACAAAGGGGACTACAGGGCCTATGCAAGTCCAAAATCCAGCAGGGCAGTCACATCTTAAAGCTCCAAAATGATCTCCTTTCACTCTGCATCTCACATCCAGGTCCCGCCGATGCAAGAGGTGGGTTCCCATGGTCTTGGGCAGCTGTGCCTCTGTGGCTTTGCAGGGTGCAGCCCCACTCCTGGCTGCTTTCATGGGCTGGCATTGAGTGTCTTCAGCTTTTCCAGGTGCACCTTGCAAGCTGTCGATGGATCTACCACTCTGGGGTCTGGAGGACAGTGGCCCTCTTCTCACAGCTCCACTAGGTGGTGCCCCAGTAGGGACTGTGCATGGGGCTCCAACCCCATATTTCCCTGCTGTGCTGCCCTAGCCAAGATTCTCCATGAGGGCCCCACCCCGGCAGCAAACTTCTGCTTGGGCATTCAGGCATTTCCATACATCTTCTGAAATCTAGGTGGAGGTTCCCAAACTTCAATTCTTGACTTCTGTGAACCTGCAGGTTCAACCCCATGTGAAAGCTGCCAAGGCTTGGGGTTTCCACCCTCTGAAGCAACAGCCCAATCTGTACCTTGGCCCCTTTTAGTCACGGCTGTTGCAGCTGGGACGCAGGGAACCAAGTCCCTAGACTGCACACAACAGAGGGACCCTGGGCCCAGCCCGCAAAACCGTATTTTCCTCCTAAACCTCTAGGCCTGTGATGGCAGGGGCTGCTGCAAAGGTCTCTCACATGCCTTGGAGACATTTTCTTCATTATATTGGTGAATAATGTTTGGCTCCTCATTACTTACACAAATATCTGCAGCCACCTTGAATTTCTCCTCAGAAAATGGGATTTTCTTTTCTATCGCATTGTCAGGCAGCAATTTTAAAACTTTTATGTGCTGTTTCCCTTTTAAAACCGGATGCTTTTAACAGTGCCCAAGTCACTTCTTGAATGCTTTGCTGCTTAGAAAATTCTTCTGCTGGATACCCTAAATCATCTCTCTCAAGTTCAAAGTTCTACAAATCTCTAGGATGGGAGCAAAATGCTGCATATCTCTTTGTTAAAACATAGCAAGAGCCTCCTCTGCTTCAGTTCCCAACAAGTTCCTCATCTCCATCTGAGACCACCTCAGCTTGTATTTCATTGTCCATATCATTGTCAGCATTTTGGTCAAAACCATTCAACAAGTCTCTAGGGAGTTCCAAAATTTCCCACATTTTCCTGTCTTCTTTTGAGCCCTCGAAACTGTTCCAGCCTCTGCGTGTTACCCAGTTCCAAAGTCGCTTCCACATTTTCAGGTGTCTTTTCAGCAGTGCCCCACTCTATTGGGACCAATTAACTTTATTAGTCCATTCTCATGCTACTGATAAAGATATACCTGAAACTGGNGCTTCAGTTCCCAACAAGTTCCTCATCTCCATCTGAGACCACCTCAGCCTGGATTTCATTGTCCATATCATTATCAGCATTTTGGTCAAAACCATTCAACAAGTCTCTAGGGAGTTCCAAAATTTCCACATTTTCCTATCTTCTTTTGAGCCCTCGAAACTGTTCCAGCCTCTGCGTGTTACCCAGTTCCAAAGTCGCTTCCACATTTTCAGGTGTCTTTTCAGCAGTGCCCCACTCTATTGGGACCAATTAACTTTATTAGTCCATTCTCATGCTACTGATAAAGATATACCTGAAACTGGGCAATTTACAGAATAAAGAGGTTTTATTGGACTCACAGTTCCATAAGGTGGGGGAGGCCTCACGAGAATCATGGCAGAAGGCACGGAGGAGCAAGTCACATCTTACAGGGATTGCAGCAGGCAAAAAAGAGAGCTTGTGCAGGGAAACTCCCATTTTTAAAGCAATCAGATCTCATGAGACTTATTCACTATCCTGAGAACATCACAGGAAAGACCTGCCCCCATGATTTAATCACATCCCACTGAGTCCCTCCCACAACACATCAGAATTCAAGATGAGATTTGGGTGGGGTCATAGCCAAACCATATCAACACACAATGTCAATATCTGTGAATAAATTCTTTTCTTCTATTGCCTAATAGAATACATATTTTTAAAGACAACCTTTTGAATGTATGTAAGTATAGAAACAAAAACTACCAAACCCTGTTTATCTTTTCAAAATATAAAACCACTTGGATCAGGGACTCTGCCAGGTTTATAAGAGCATCCATGATGTTTATCTGAATGGGTATCTTAAAACGTTTATCAGGACAGAAGTATCCTCTGTACATCCTAATAAAAGATAGGCAAATTTGGAAATAGATCATAACCTTCTTATATTTAGAATTAATATAAATACATGTTTAAGAGTATTAGGGACAAGTTTGATAACATTCCATTTCAAAGGGCATTTCATTCTGTTTATTTGGAATCTGTTTAACAAGAAAAAATACAAATTAATATTGTGTATACATTTATGGTTAGCCTTTCTTACACATAAATGCTTTATCTTTTATCATTCATGCCCTAAAGAAAGAAAAAGTATAAAAAACACTGATCTGTGACTCCATATACTAAGTACAAACCTCAGGTCTGTTAATAGGATACCTAAAGATTCCCAATATCCTATTTATTGGGTTGATACTCAAAATCCCTAACCAGTAATGACCCTTAGAGCAGATTTCTTTTGCTATACTTTTACCAAAATAAATTGCAAAATAGTATCTTGATAACAGCTAATCTTATTTTAAAACCAATGCATTGGGCTAGCATTCCTAAGCATCAAAATGAAGATTATAAATAATTCCACCATTAAAGTGTTTAGCGGTATTTTGCAGCCAATTCATTCTGGTAAACCCACCTCAAGGCAATATTCTTTCCTTTTCTTTCCTTCAATACCAAAATCACATATTTTTGATTCTCTGTTATTTTATTTTCAACTGAGTGAACTATTTCACTTGCTTTTTAAAGTTATTCAAGCTAAAATGACTCTTGTTTTTTTTCTTTCTGGCTTGTGCTGTGGTGTCATGGCTGATTACACCTACATCAATAGAAGTCCAAATTTACTTTTAAGGTTATGGTTGACCTTGCTTATAATCGTATTTGTGACATTTTTTTCTGTGTAAGGATGTGGTAAGTTTTGGAATAAGAAATTTATTAAATGCTTCAATTTTCACAAGAGAAAGTTATATTTATTACCTGTTTATCAGAGGTGCTAAAGTATTTGTGGTAAATAATTGTTTATTTGCAATTTAAGTTCATGTATAACTTTTAGTTGATGTCTTTAAGGACTGGAGAAAAGTACTGTTCACAAAAAAACACATTATAGTGACAGTTTAAGAGATAATTGGTTGTTCAGGGTACTCCAGTTTAGATCTCCAAAGAGCAATGTACTTGGACTATATTAACTCAGCTCCTTAAATGCTTTTGTTTTCATAGAGAGTTAGGTAAACATGTTCATGTGATAATATTTCTGCATTCCCTGGTGAATTCATCTCTCTTTATTCTAAATAGCTTCTGATCTTTATTTTCATCATTTTTTACTTGATTAATTTTAATAACCTAAAATTTTTCAAAAATTTCTGGATACAGATATCAAATATTGCATGAATACTCTCTTCTCCCTCTTTTAAGGATTTTCTTATTCTGTCTTGTTCTAAGCCCACCAGTATAATAGCTGGTTCTATGCGGTATAAGCCAATGGATTGGTTGCTTTTGCTTTTCTCAGTAGCATCATTATTTTGGCCATACTTTATTGAACACCAGCTTACTCTATCCAGAGTATAGTGCTAAGTGTTGTATATCTTTTCCTCATTAAATCATCACAACTACATTTTGGAAGCAAGATATAGATTTAGACATTAACTGGTATCTAATAGAGTCTATTAGAACCTAGAGTCTATTAAATAGACAATTAAAAACAAGTGTACAATTGTGGTATGATAAAAACATTAGTTTTCTAAGATTCTCTGTAAACAGGCCTTTTGTTTTTTTCTGTACTGTTATAGTGACAAAATCAGGTTGCTGAACGTACTTTAAAAATGGATTAAAAATAAGATGGATCGATAGATTCCTGAATGGATATAAAATTGATCAAGCAAAGATGCAAATATGATTTGTAGGATCTAGGTGGTGCATATATGAGTGTTAATTGTATGATTGTTTCAAATTTTCTGTATGCTTGAGATTTTTCATAATAAAATACTGGACAAAATAAATGTGTCTTAGTCATATGTTCATGTTGAATATTTTCACATATTATGTTGGTTTTTTCCTACTCAACCAGTATTATATTTGTTTTTCTGTGACTTGAAGCTACCACCTTGCTGATGTGTAAGGATGTAGAGCATAGTGACTAAAAACACAGTCTCAGGAGGTGCATTGTCTTACATTTATTTTCTGGCTCTTCCATTTACTAGCACTTACACTTTAGGATTCCTCATCTGCATATTAGGAAAAAAACAGTACCTACTGCATATGATGCAAAGTTTAAAGGAGAGGATAAACGGATAAACTGAATGGGCTTAAACCAAGGACTGGCACATGTTGAGAACTCAATAAATATTAGCTATTGTTATTACTGATCTGATGACGCAAGTATTGCTTATTTTTCTGTGCTGTCCTCTTCCTAACCAAAAGTAGCCTTCCAAAGCAAACAAACTATGTGTGTTTTCATTTTAACCTCTCACCTTACGCAAATAGAAAATGTTGGTAAGGTGTATATCTCTCTCATATTTTTGTATATTTTAACTTTCTCACTTTGGAACCAATATTATAATCAATGTAAGTTTTAATGTGGTGATGTTTATACTGCATACCATCTACTGAAAGCATGAAAGGTTGTCTTTAAATTGTCAGCAATTTGAGATGCTGAGTCAGCAGCATCTCAAAATAAATAGATTAAAATATATAATTAATCCTCTCCAATTTCAGAAGATAGCGATAACTTGATAGTCATTTAGTTAAAGTAAATGAAGTTAATCACCAATGACTTTTTTAAAACTAAAAGTAGTGCTTAACATATGTTGCCTAGTAATCCAATGATCTCTGTCACCAGCACCACTTCTACTCAAAAGTAGGTGAATTATAGCATATTTTAAACAAATACTATTACAAATTTCTCCTTTGCAAAAATGAAATTAAAATATCTTTGTCATCACTTGTATAAGGATAATATCAGGGCCAAAATAACATTTGCTTAGTAAATAGGTTTGTGAGATATAAACCATAGCAGAACTAACTGAATTCTGGGTCAGGACACGTAAGTGTCCATAGGAAAATGAGCAAGCTTCTTTCTGGTATCTACTGAAAACAGTATCCATAGCCGGCAGTATCTTCAAGTGAAAACATCTTTTATGTTTCTTTCCATCTTTTCAAATGCAAAATAGAGTGATAACTCCAATCTAATGCCTGATTGATCTCTTCTTTAAGTCATATTTTAAAATCTCCACCTTCTTTGCAGAAGAATCATTACTATGGAACTGAAAGTCAATATAAATTATTTCAGAGAGCAAAAAGAGATTTTTAATTTCCTAAAGTCATCAGATTTCTGATGGGCAAATTATATATATATAATATATGTATCATTATAATTATATATAGTAAGAGAATGCATTCACAGTGCTTAGAAACATATATATTTTGCATACTCCATATATACAACTGTAATTACACTTATATAATAATTATAATTATGTATTTGTATATACATATATGTGTATATATATATATAGAGAGAGAGAGAGCATTCAGAGTGCTTAGAAACATATGTGTGAATGAAAAGAAAAGGAAGGGAAAAAAATAGGATGGTTTCTCTATTCCATATAAATTTCCATTGCAACTTCTGAAACTAGCTTACATACAGTGAGTGCTCCATAAATATTTGTTGATGATGATGACAGATTGCATATTCTGTATGCACTAATGTTAGTGCGTGAGCACATTGCTTGTGTTTCTAAAATGAAAGCAAGCAATAATGTTGACAAATGACCAGATTCTCAGCTGTGTCTAAGTGCTGGTAGTTCAAAGTCAGGGGCTCTCATCCATTTATCAAGACTGTAAGTGAAATTTGGCTGCAATGATATTTGTCCAACTTGAGCATTTAAGTATAAACACCATTTATACGGAATTACTTCTGTCCTCTTCAGATAGGTCTTAGGGTCACATTCTTTTCTCAAAGCATGTTGGACACGTTCAGAAGCACTGGAATCCATATGAAGTGTGAGGTTTCTATATGCTAAAAAATGAAAATACTTTAGAAAAGAAAACCTTTCATTCCATTTTGTGAAGTAAAACTTGTTTATTGCAGCAATTTAGCTCTACGTTTTTGGAGTCAGAGGAAGATCTATTGGAATCTTATTCCACCTATTTCTAGTCTTTTATCCTTAGACACGTAATTGAAGCTTGCCAAGTGTTAGTAAACTAAACTGCTGCTACAAAGAATTCCAATTTCACAGGGCTTTTGTAAGAGTTAGATGATATGATACATATTATATATTTACAGATTATCTAGTTTATGTTAAGTACTCAAAATTAGTTAAAATGCCAATTTTGCAGGTGTTTTAATTCAAAATAATCTTCATCAGATAACTATCTTCTAACCACAACATTAGTACATTTTGTATTTTTCCTTAGGTTTATCCAGTCCCTTTTCTGCCCAGTCTTTTGGAAACCAATTCTTTCTTTAGTTTTCCAAATGTTCATCTGCAACCAAGTAGCTTCCTTAGATTGTATGAAAGAAGACTACCTCAACATTGGTGAAATGCTTCTATTATGGATATTTTTAAGTTAACATAGAACTATAGAAAGAAATAGAATTAACCGACTCTTTATACCCAATGAAGCTTAAGCAGTTGTCAATATTTTTCAAATCTTGTTTATCTCCTGAGAATTAAGATCATCTAGGTTAACATGACTTAATTGCTTCATTTTCTTTCCAGGAATCCTTTGCTCTGTAAAGATAAGACTAAAATAATGAATAACTTACTTGTTCACTTCAGGAAATTCCTACAAATTAATTTATCAAAGAGAATAGTCTCATCTGGGTAAACAGCTCATTTATAAAACAACTTATTTATGAAGACTTGCTTGAAGATCCTTGATGCATCACTGTGTCCACTAGTCATAAATTATTATATTATGAACTTTTCCCAATCCCATTCAGCTTCCTGCCTTAAACCACTCAAGCTTGAGAAACTGCTAAGACTCTATCACGATGGTACTCTTCCTTCCTGAGATGATTTTGAACAAATCTAGCGTTTCTTTATTAACAGGTTGTCTGGTGATATTAGGGAGCAGCAATACCCATATTTATGATATGCATGTGTGTGTGCGAGTGTATGTGTGTGAGTGTGTGTGTGTAAGTAAAAATTTTTGGGAGAAGTTAGAAACGAAACAAAGATGTAATGTCATTTCAACTGAAATTTTTTCATTTAGAATATCTAACTGATCAGGGCCTTTTAAATAACATAATCACTCTACTATTATCATATTTAATTAACAATTGTTTCTTAATACCAATGATTACCTGACCCATACTTGAGTTTCCTAGTTATCTCAAAGGTGACTTCCCAATATTTTTATTTTAAATTAGGATTCAAATAAATCCCATAAATTACTTTTGGTTATTAGGTCTCTAGCATCTCTTTTACTCTGTAACAGAATCCTCACTTTTTGTTAATGCTATTGATTTGTTAAACTAGGTCACTTGTCCTATAAAATGACCTATATTATAAATTTTACTTTTCTTTCCTCACGGTCCGCTTTTACTTTTTATACTATATACCCATTCTCCAAACCCCATATTTCCTGTAAACTTCAGATAGATCTATAGCCTTTGTTGTATAAAGAAGCAATATTCTGACAAAATATTTTAAAGGTGATGCTGTTTATTTCCTATTGGATCGTAATAGGAGGCAAATAATATAGTGGTGTCCAGTTATTTGTTATACTAAGATTGATCACTAGGGTCATGTAGTATCAGTCTTATTCCACTATTATAAATGTATCCATCACAACTTTACCTGAAAGTTTGAGCATCCATTGAAATTTATTGGCTATTTCCATTATTTCATTAGATTTTGAAATTGCAATTTTATAATACTATCATATCTTCTGTATTTTTTAGTAGAAGTTTTTTTTACGAGGAAGAACTTCCTTCACCAATTATTTGTTTCCTCTGACATAGAGATTGTATGGGAAATAGAGGATAAATTTGTATTATTTCCTTCTATTTATCAATGTTCAGAGTGATGAAATTGTGCCTTAGCAGCATCCAGTGGTGACCAATAGGATTTTTTGAATAACATCATGAACTCATTAATATTCATTACATTTGATGCATTTGCAACTTTAAGAAATCGTTCCTTATAGACCAGTAGAAGTCCTCTTTTATTTCTTTTAATTAAAGTGCAAAATTCTTACAGAAATATTCACAACTCCAGAGTATACATATCAGTGAATTGTCACAAAGTAATCATACTTGAGTGACCATCACCCATTCTAGAAATTAAATTAAATATTATTGCACCACTCTTTGTATGCCCCATCCTGAACTCTATAATTTCCTCTTTGACAAGGTAAGCACTATCATAACTTAACAGCATATATTAATTTTCCTTACTTTTGATGTGAAAGGAATCACCTAGCATACATTCTTTTGTGGATGACTGTCTTTTTTTCTCCACATTATGTTTAAACTTCTTCCTTAATGATGCAGGAAACACTGGTTTGCTCATCTTAATTGTGTTCAACCATTTGCAGGAGGATAATAAAATATATTATTGCTTTCATTCACCAATATCA
>NW_016827582.1:0-30340 GCF_001698545.2 Rhinopithecus bieti
CCCTTTGTCAGATGAGTCGATTGCAAAAATTTTCTCCCATTCTGTAGGTTGCCTGTTCACTCTGATGGTAGTTTCTTTTGCTGTGCAGAAGCTCTTTAAATGTTCACAGGATGGAACCTTTTTCTCTGGGCATAGTCATGCTAATAGCTCATTTTCTCCTCTGTAATCTGCATCCCACATTCCTGGTAGTACATCTCATTTGCAAGCATTTTCATATTCATTTCCTGGTTTTCTCTCTCTCCACATTGACCCCACACTTGGAGTTCTATTGCTTTTTCTATGTGTTGCTTTTGTGCTGAACTTAAATTGGCCTCAAAAAGGGATATTGTATTATGAGGTCCACATTTGATTCAGATAAAACATGCTCAAAATGTGGCGCTCCATTCAAAAGAAGTACTCCTGTGTTCCAGACATAATAGTGACCCATCTTTACCTTGCTGCCCAAGCAGTTCATCTCCGTGTGTTACCTCTAGCCTTCAGACTTCCTGGGATGGGTCAAAATTGTGTTATTGGCTCTGCCAAATTCTATGAGAAATGATTCAAACTCTGTTTTTCTTCCCATCAATGTCTTGTCTTTGTCCCTTGGTGGTAGAATACAGGGTGGGGTAATAGCAGCTCTCTCCCAAAAGATTGCTTTACAATTCTCTTCCTGAAGCTCCACCTTTTTTATACTTTATATTATCGAATTAGGTGAAGAGTTCAAGGGTTTTGAAACATGTTCTTCATCTACTTTTCAATTTTTACGTTCAGTCTATGATATTTTATCAGATATCATATGTATTGAATCCAGGTGGTGCAAATCGAATCTTTGCATTGACTATTCTGTTACTTGTAAATTTACTGAGAAGATGGGTAAACTGGAAGTATAATGGAAAATAATCTAGCATATTGATATGGCAGATAGCATGGTTTTCATCAGAAATAATTTACAATATTTCCAAAGCATGAAATGAGTCTTGCTTTAACAGTATTCTGAGAGGAGTTTATAAAAACAATTCTTAAACATGTGTTTTCAGCTTTAGATAATATAACATTCAAAATCACACGATTCATTAAACATATATTGTTTGCAATTCAGTTTGGTGACTTGAACTTGCAAATCGCAACGTGTAGCACCAAGACACAGCAGACTCTCCATTTCTTTATCTGAGTCCCATGGACCCTCTTTTTAATCTACCTCACATAAAAATAAAATAAGTCAATCAGGACAATTTTGGGAGAATGTTATTATGATTTTATGATTTGAGTTTCAGAAAACAATTTGGACTAAAATAGGAAGATATCAGAGACTTTTAGGGAGCCAGCTTTCTGTTACCTAAAACACTTTAAAATAATGTAATTTATCATTTTCTGTTCATATTTCAATGGATTATCTTCAAAATGAATAAAATTCATACAGCATATAAAAGTGTTGAGGTTTGTTGAAGGAGGAACTGCTTTCAATGTTGTAAGAATGAAGGAGAAAAAATAGATGCAAACATTGATTTTTGGTACATTTACAGGTTTTGTGTCTGGTGGATTAGAGAATGCCTGAGTTGAATTTTGAAGCCAGATGAAAAAGTTGTTGCATGATTCAAAGCATGAACTGTACATAATACCACATAAGAGAGTTGTGAGAAATGGGGATGAAACAGTAGTCAGGTGCTAGATAATAAAGGATTATGTGTGGCATACTAAGGAGTTTGTTAATTCTACAGGAAACAGAGGGTCATTAAACAATTTCATCAAGGTAAAATCTCATGCTGGTGCTATTTATGTAAAAGATTTATGGTGGATGAAGAATGAGAAGCAAGCATCCAACTAAGGATGCTATTATGGAAGTTTAGTTTAAAGATAATAAGAGGCTATAATGCCCCATAGTGTAAAAAAGAGAAGGAAAGAGAACCACTAATGAAGGCCAATGGGCTGGACTTGAAGAATAAGATGTGGAAAATGAGAAAGAGCCGAAAGTCAAGAATAAGATTCAAACTTTGACAGCAGCTCTATGTTTTGGTATTAACCAACATAAAATTTAAAGAGAAGAAATACAGTTTAGAAAGGAGGGGGAGGCAAAATTAATGATGAAAAAATAATTTGGTTTTGTAAATATTGATTTGGAGATGCCTCCTGGATGTTCAGATATATAAGGTAAAAATTGTGTATCAAAATTTGAAACTCAGGTGGAGGTGTAGGCAAGATCACTTGATTTGGTACTCATCAAGAAAAGCATGTGTTGGAGTTTCAAGAAAAGATGAGGTTATCCAGATATAACTAGCTTTGTAAGGATGTTTTCTACAGAAGTCTTATCATTTTTGCAAGGCATGGAAGATGAAAAAAAAATTTCTTTGGTCTTTTATTTGTACATTTTATTGAATTTTCTGTTTGAATTAAAATAAATGCACACTTTTTACAATAAGCCAAGCAACTTTCTGAAATGTCTTATGGTTTTGATTACAAATTGCTTCATTAATATTATCTTCTTCTGAATCTTCGTATGTTTTCTCATTCTCGTATCTCTGTAGTATTATTTTATGAATCCCTTTTTAAAATTCTTTTTCCTGCTTGTTCACTCCGGGATAAAATATACAAAGCAACCTAATATTTTATAAAGTGTATGAATTGACTTTAGGAATGCTTACTATCTCCATGAATATATGTATGTAACTCCTTAGTTGATATTAAGTTGGGGAACATTTGAGACTGGGATCCCTGGAATAAACATTCTGAATTAAATATTTATACATAGAAAAGTTAGGGGTGTGCACTTGGGAAAATTTGTAAGTGAGGGAGGCAGGACTTGGCAGAGGTTGAAGTTAAAATGGACTGCAAAGGCTTCAGCTGACCTCAAGGGCTGAGCTGTCCAAAACAAAGACAAGAGGTCTGGGCCTCTGTATCCCACTATCAATCATGCTTTAAATGCAGGTGACCTTCGAAAAAGAAAATCCCAGGAGAAAGACTGAGCTGTGAGTTCTCAGCCGCCAATACTAGCTGTGTGAATGAGGGCTTTCTAATAAAGCAGGAAACATCATGGTTCCCACTATGGTACCCACTTTGTCTCATTTTGATTCACATGTTTCTAGTAGCAAGCTCACCCTCACCTGGTTCAGATTCTCTAAGATTCCATTTTGTCTCATATCCTGGGGAAATGTATAATATGCATGTTAGTGGGATGATTTATATCTTCTCTCTCTTCTCTGCATTGTTCTCAAGGATAAATATTCTTTCAACATTCTTCTCACACTGGATGACACCTCTGTTGGTTTAGATGGCTTACCTGGGAGGTGAAATTCTCTTTTGTCTATTAACAATGACCACTTTAGTCTGGGGTGAAAACTTACCCATTTAAGATTAAAAATTTAATACAATAGGTACCATGAGATGTGTCAAGGAATTAAAGGCCAAACTTCTTCTTTCTTGCAGGCATTTTCTTTTCCTTTTCCTTCTCTTCCCTTCTCCTCTCCCCTTCCCCTCCCCTCCCATCCCCTCCCTTCCNTGAATTGATGGGTGCTGACGAGTTGATGGGTGCAGCACACCACCATGGCATAAGTATACATATGTAACAAACCTGCACGTTATGCACATGTACCCTAGAACTCTAAAGTATAAAAAAAAAAAAAAACGGTGATCCAAATTATTTCAAAAATTGATTTTCTAAGAGAAGGAATAAATTGACTTTATGAAAGTTAATTGATGGTCTCAATGAGAGTTGTTTTGATGCTATCGGAAGAAGTCTGAATAAACAGAATAATATATATATTTGCTTATTCAATAAATATTTATTGGCCAGCTGCCATGTGCCAGACACTGTTCTAAGTCCCTGGGAAACATTGGAGAACAAAACCAATGAAAGCCCTTATCACCTCATGAAAACAAATGAGAAAAAAAAAAAATAGCATGTTAAATAAATTAGTCACTGAGTATATTAGAAGGTGACAAAAACAAAAGTAAAATTAAAAATGGACCTGGGGAAGTAGGTCCAGGAGTGTAAGGGGAAGAGTTGGCAGACTGCTATTTTAAAGAGGTTAGTTAATAAGATAGGAAACATTAAGGAGGCATTTGAGGAGAAAACCAAAGGAGGAGGCTCACTGATGGAGGACAGGAAGTTAGTCACAAGTATGTAATTGGAGAAAAGTTCCAGCCAGAGAGAAGAGCCAGTGCAAAAGGCTCACGATGAAAGGCCATGTGGCTGAATGAAAACTGTAATAAAAGACTAGCAAGAGATAAAGACAATCAATAAATAGGAACGCCCAATCATTTAGAACCTCACAGGCCATTGTCAGCAATTTGGCTTTCATCTTGAGGAAGATGGATTTAGTGGAATAGCATCATTTGATTTGTGTTTTAAAAATGATTACTCTAGCTGTTCTGTAGTGAAAAGATGCTGGAGGTATAAAGGTAGATGCTAGAAAACTAGTATACATCTCATAGGCTAGCCTACTGTCTATTTTTGTAAGACATTCAATGAAAAACTTTTGGTAAACAATCAACTTGATGATGGGAAATACTAAAAGGAATAGATTCCAGTTCTGTCATTATTAGACATGTGTTATTTAAAGAATTGTGCTCAATTAGTAGTATTACATTTGAATTTTGTCAATAAAAATGTTTTCTCTCTTTCTATATATGTACCTACCTCATATCCTGGTTTTTGCCTCTTGTCCCTCAAAGTCAAAATATTTACTAACTATACTAATACAATGTTATCAAATGTATTATTAAATATATTAGCAAATTAGTAAATATTAGCAAAATATTTAATAAAAATATGTAAAATATCTGACCCTTTAGATAAAATATTTCCAATCCCCTGAGTTAGAAAACTACTTAATTAATCCAGGCAAAAGAGATTGTGTTTGACATCTGAGTCTTTCCAGTAGAACTGACAAAAAAAATGGCAGAGTTCTAGATGTATTTTGGTAAAGAAAATAGAATTAGTAACAGATTAGATATAGAATATGAGACAAAGAAAGAGGACAAAAATGCCATCAGTATGTTTGGCCTGAGCAACTGGAGAGAGGAGTTGTCATCTCTAAAATATGGAAAGCAGTAGTGGGGCAGATTTGAAAGTTAAAATCCGTAATTCATTTTTAAGATGTGGAGATTAAGTTGCATGTTAAATACGCAAGTAAAAATTACACATATGCAAGTCTGGTGTTGTCAAGAGTGGTATCAGGAAGGTGAGGAAGAGGAAGCACTGAATATCGATGCCTCTTTGAAGAGGACACTTGATATATAGTATCAAGTAGTAGATACAGATGAATCAAGCAGTAGATATGTATGAATGAAAGTATAACCACCCAACAGGTTCTTCTTACCCACTGCCTAAACTGAGCTGATTTATCAAGACCGGCAAATTGCAATGGAGAAAGAGTGTAATGTGTGCAAAGCCAACTGTATGGAAAACTGGAGTTTAATTATTACTCAAATCGGTCTCCCCAAAAATGTGGGGATTGGATAGGGGATCAGAAAGTGGGGCGTGCTGATTAGTCTGGTTGGAGACGAAACCATAGGGAGTTGAAACTATCCTCTCGCACTAAGCCAGTTCCTAGGTTGGAGCCACAAGACCAGATAAGCCAGTTTATTCATCTGGGTTCTGCCAGCTGATCCATCAAGCGGAAGGTCTAAAAAATGTCTCAAGCATTAATCTTAGCTTTTACAATAGTGATGTTATCCTTAGGATTGGGAGGTTTGGAATCTTGCAGCCTTCAGCTGCATGACTCTTAAACCATAATTTCTAATCTTGCAGCTAATTTGTTAGTCCTATAAAGGTAGTCTAGTCCCCAGCCAGGAAGCGGTCTTATTTCAGTGGAGTGCTGTTATTATCTTTGTTTCAAAGTTAAACTATTTGGTTTTCTGTTCTTGCGTTAGTTTGCTAAGGATAATAGCCTCAGCCCCATCCATGTTCCCACAAAAGATATGATCTCATTCATTTTTATGGCTGCATAGTATTTCATGGTGTAGATGTGGCACATTTTCTTTATCCAATCTGTCATTGTTTGGCATTTAAGTTGATTCCATGACTTTACTATTGTGAATAGTACTACAATGAACATTTGTATGCATGTGCCTTTATCATATAATGATTCATATTCCTTTGGGTACATACCCAGTAATGGGATTGCTGGGTTGAATGGTAGTTCTGCTTTTTGGTCTTTGAGGAATTACCATACTGCTTTCCACAATGGTTGAACTAATTTGCACTCTCACCAACAATGTACAGGTGTTCCCTTTTCTCCACAACCTCGTCAGCCTCTGTAATTTTTTGACTTTTTATTAATAGCCATTCCAACTGATATGATTGTGGTTTTGATTTGCATTTATCTAGTGATCAGTGATATTAAGGTTTTTTTTTTTTTGTCACATACATTTTGGCCTCATGTGTGTCCACTTTTTAATAGAGTTGTTTGTTTTTCCCTTGCAAATGTGTTCAAGTTCCTTATAGATGCTGGATATTAGACCTTTGACAGATGCATAGTTTACAAATATTTTCTTCCATTCTTTATGTTGTCTGTTAATGCATGTTCTCATTTATAAGTGGGAGCTTAATGATAAGAACTTATGGATATAAAGAGAGAAACAATAGACACTGGGGTCTTCTTGAGGATGGAGGTTAGGAGGAGCAGAAAAGATAACTATTGGGTACTGGGCTTAATACATGGGTGATGAAATAATTTGTACTCCAAACCCCAGTGACACGACTTTACCTACATACCTATCCTTCACATATATTCCAGAAGCTAAAATAAAAGCTAAAAAAAAAAAAAAGTAAAATAAAATTAAACTATAGACTAACTTCCTCCCGAAGTTAGTTTGACCTGTGCCTAGGAATGAACAAGGACAGATTGGAGGTTAGAAGCAAGATGGACTCAGTTAGGTCAGATTTCTGACACTGTAATAATTTTCTCACTTAGAATTTTTGCAAAGGCTGTTTGAAAAGGTTCCAAAGATTTTATTTGGTATTATATTTCATCTTATTTTAAACATAAAGGATATTAAATTATTTTCGTTGCTGATAGAAATAGGATGGTGCCAGAGATTTTGGGAGATTAAAGTTAGAGAATACAGCAAGGAAAAAATCATCAAAGTTTTGATTGATACACTCAATAAGCACAACTCCAGGGCAATATTGTAAATACAACTTTATTTTAGCTTGCCATTTGTATTTATTCAGGTAATTTTTCTCTGCTCTTAGATGAAAATTTAGACAGGTTTTGTTACCAGAAAGGGGTACCAATCCAGACCCCAAAAGAGGGTTCTTGGATTTCATGCAAGGAAGAATTCAGGACGAGTCCATAAGTAAAGTGAAAGGAAGTTTATCAGGAAAATAAAGGAATAAAGAATGTCTACTTCTAGGCAGAGTAGCCCTGAGGGCTGCTGGTTGGCTATTTTTATGGTTATTTCTTGATTATATGCTAAACAAGAGGTGGATTATCCATGAGTTTTCCCGGAAAGGGGTGGGCAATTCCCAGGACTGAGGGTTTCACTCCTTTTCAGATCATATAGAATAATTTACTGACATTGTCATGCCATTTGCAAACTGTCATGGTGCTGGTAGGAGTGTCTTTTAGCATGCTAATGCCTTATAATTAGCTTATAAGGATGACCAGAGGTCACTTTAGTAGCCCTCTTGGTTTTGGGGAGTTTGGACCAGCTTCTATACCACAGGTGGTTTTATCAGTAAGGTCTTTGTGACCATACCTGGTGACATCCTTTGATCTCATCACACTTAGAATGCCTAAACTTCTGGGAATGCAGCCCAGTAGGTCTCAGTCTTATTTTACCAAGCTCCTATTCAAGAGGGAGTTGTTCTGTTTCAAACACCTCTGATAGTTTTATTACTTCTGGTCATTCTTACAAAATGGAAATTCCTAAGATCTTTTAAAATTTCAAACACAGTCTGAACTCAGTAATTATAAATTCTAATTGCAGTAAATAATCAGAATTGTGAAGTTAACTTAGTGTCAGATATTTCCCCTCCATCACCTGGAATTCTTGGAAGTTTAGTGTGGGAAAGAGCCATGTGAGGGCTGGAATTTTTTTTTTTTTTTTAATTATACTTTAAGTTGCTAGGAACATGTGCATAATGTCAGGTTTGTTACATATGTATACATTTTTTTTTTTTTTTTTTTTTTTTTTTTTTTACTTGTACCATGTGGTGTGCTGCATCCATCAACTCGTCAGCACCCATCAACTCGTCTTTACGTCAGGTATAACTCCCAATGCAATCCCTCGCCCCCTCCCCCCTCCCCCGCCATGATAGGCCTCAGTGTGTGATGTTCCTACTTCCTGAGTCCAAGTGATCTCATTGTTCAGTTCGCCACCTATGAGTGAGAACATGCGGTGTTTGGTTTTCTGTTCTTGTGATATTTGGCTAAGAATGATGGTTTCCAACTGGGGCATCCATGTCCGCTACAAAGGACACAAACTCATCCAAGCACCTTTGTCAGATGAGTCGATTTTGGCAAAAATTTCTATTCTGTAGGTTGGCCTGTTCACTCTGAATTGGTAGTTTCTTTTGCTGTGCAGAAGGGCTCTTTAAATTTCACTGGGGCGGATGGAACCTTTCTCTGGCATAGTCATGCTAATAGCTCATTTTCTCCTCTGTAATCTGGCATCCCACATTCCTGGTAGTAGCATCTCATTTGCAAGCATTTTCATATTCATTCCTGGTTTTCTCTCTCTCCACATTGACGCCCACACTTGGAGTTCTATTGCTTTTTCTATGTGTTGCTTTTGTGCTGAACTTAAATTGGCCCTCAAAAAGGGATATTGTATTATGAGTCCAACATTTGATTGCAGATAAACATGCTCAAAAAGTGGGCGGCGTCCATTCAAAAAGAGACTCCTGTGTTCCCAGACATAATAGTGACCCATCCTTTACCTTGCTGCCCAAAAGCAGTTCATGCTCCGTGTGTTACCTTAGCCTTCGACTTTCCTGGGATGTGTCAAAATGTGTTATTGGCTCTGCCAAATCTATGAGAAATGATTCAAACTCGTTTTCTCTTCCATCAATGTTCTTGTCCTTTGTCCCTTGGTGGTAGAATAACAGGGTGGGGTAATACGCAGTCTCTCCCAAAGATTGCTTTACAATTCTCTTCGCTGGAAGCCTCCACCTTTTAACTTTATATTATGCGATATTAGTGAAGAGTTCAATGGGTTTTGAAAACATGTTCTTGAGCATCTACTTTCAATTTTTACGGTTCAGTCTATGTATATTTTATAGATATCATATGTATTGAATCAGGTGGTGCAAATCGAATCTTTGCATTGACATTCTGTTACTTGTAAATTTACTGAGAAGATGGGTCAAACCTGGCGAAGTATATGGAATAATAATCCTAGGCATAGTGATATGGCAGATAGATGGTTTTCATCAGAAATAATTTAGCAATATTCCAATAGGCATGAAATCGTTTGCTTTAAGCAGTATTTCTGAGGAGGAGTTTATAAAAACAATTGCTTAAACTGTGGTTTTCAGCTTTAGATAATATAACGATTCAATCACACGATTTCATTAAACATATATTGTTTGCAATTCAGTTTGGTGACTTGAACTTGCAAATCGGCAACGTGTAAGCACCAACGACACAAGCAGACTCTCCATTTTGCTTTATCTGAGTCCGCATGGACCTCCTTTTTAATCTACTCACATAAAAATAAAATAAGTCATCAGGACGAATTTTGGGAGAATGTTATTATGATTTTATGATTGGAGTTTTCAGAAAACAATTTGGACTAAAATAGGAAGATATCAGAGACTTTTAGGGAGGCCCAGCTTTTCTGTTACCTAAAAGGCACTTTAAAATAATGTAATTATCATATTTCTGTTCATAATTTCAATGGATTATCTTCAAAATGAATACAAATTCATGACAGCATCATAAGAAGTGTTGAGGTTTGTTGAAGGAGAACTGCTTGCAATGTTTAAGAATGAAGGAGAAACAAATAGATGCAACATTGATTTTGGTACATTTACAGGTTTTGTCGTCTGGTGGATTAGAGAAATGCCTGAGTTGAATTTTGAAAGGCCAGATGAAAAGTTGTTTCGCATTGATTCAAGGCATGAACTGTACATAATACCTACTATAAGAGAGTTGTGAGAATGGGGGATGCAAACAGCTAGTCAGGTGGCAGATAAATAAAGGATTATGTGTGGGCACATACTAAGGAGTTTTTAATTCTACAGAAACAGAGGGTCATTAAACAATTCATCCAAGGTAAAATCTCATGCTGGTGGCTATTTATGTAAAGATTTATGTGGATAAGAATGAAAGGCAGCATCCAACTAAGGAATGCTATTATGGAAGTTTATGTTTAAAGATAACATAAGAGGCTATAATGCCCCATAGTCGTAAAAAAGAGAAGGAAGAGAACCACTAATGAAGGCCCAATGGGCTGGACTTGAAGAATAAGATGTGGAAAATGAGGAAAGAGCCGAAAGTTCAAGAAATAGGAAGATTAAAACTTGACCAGGCAGCCTATGTTTGGTATTACCAACATAAAAATTTAAAGAGAAGAAATACAGGTTTTTTTTTTTTGAGAAAGGGGTGGCGAGGCAAAATTAATGATGAAAAAATAATTTGGTTTTGTAAAATATTGATTTGGAGATGCCTCCTGGATGTTCAGATATATAAGGTAAAAAATGGTATCAACTGGTTGAAACTCAGGTGGAGGTGTGGCACGATTCACTTGATTTGGTACTCTCAAGAAAGCATGTGTCGGAGTTTCAAGAAAGATGAGGCTTATCCAGATATAACTAGCTTTGTAAGGAGTTTCTACAGAAGTCTTATCATTTTTGCAAGGCATGGAAGATGAAAAAAAAATTTCTTGGTCTTTTATTTGTACATTTTATTGAATTCTCTGTTTGATTAAATATAATGCACACTTTTTACAAGAAGCCGAAGGCAACTTTCTGAATGTCTTATGGTTTTGATTACAAATTGCTCTCCATTAATATTATCTTCTTCTGAAATCTTCCGTATGTTTTCTCATTCTCCGATCTCTGTAGTATATTTTATGAATCCCTTTTAAAATTCTTTTTTCCTGGCTTGTTCAGCTCCGGGATAGAAATATACAAGAGCAAACCTAATATTTTATAAACGTGTATGAATTGACTTAGGAATGCTACTATCTCCATGAATATATGTAACTCGTAACTCCTTAGTTGATATTCAAGTTGGGGGGAACATTTGAAGACTGGGATCGCCTGGAATAAACATTCTGATTAAATATTTATATCATAAAAATTAGGGGTGTGCAGCTTGGGAATTTGTAAGTGAGGGAGGGCAGGACTTGGGGCCAGAGGTTGACAGTTAAAATGGACTGGCAAGAGCTTCAGCTGACCTCAAGGGCCTGAGCGCCTGTCCAAAACAAAGACAAGAAGGTCTGGGCCCTCTGTATCCACTATCCAAGTCATCGCTTTAATGGCAGGTGACCGTCGAAAAGAAAAATCACCAGGAGAAAGAGCTGAAGCTGTGAGTTTCTCAGCCGCTCAAATACTAGCTGTGTGAATGAGGGCTTTCTAATAAAGCAGGAAACATCATGGTTCCCACTATGGTAACCCTCTTTGTCTCATTTTGATTCACATGTTTCCTAGTAGCAAAGCTCACCTTCACCTGGTTCAGAATTTCTAAGATTCCATTTTGTCTCATATCCTGGGGAAATGTATATATATGCATTAGTGGGATGATTTATTATCTTCTTCTCCTCTCTGGCATTGTTCTCAAGGATAAACATTTTTCAACATTCTTCTGCACACTGGATGACACGCTCTGTTGGTTTAGATGGCTTACCTGGGAGGTGAAATTCTCTTTTGTTCTATTCAACAATGACCACTTTAGTCTGGGGGTGAAAACTTACCCCATTTAAGATAAAATTTAATACAATAGGTACCATGAGATGTGTCAAGGAATTAAAGGCCAAACTATCTTCTTCTTGGCAGGCATTTTCTTTTCCTTTTCCTTCCTCTTCCCTTCTCCTCTCCCCTTCCCTCCCTCACATCCCCTCCCTCCCCTTCCCCTCCCTCTCCTCCCCTCTCCTATCCTCTCCTCTCCTCTTTTCTGACAGCTCTGTTGCCAGGCTGGAGTGCAGGTGCAGTGGTGGAACCTTGGCTCACTGTAACCTCTGCCTCCTGCGTTCAAGCAATTCTCCTGCCTCAGCTTCCTGAGTAGCTGGGACTACAGGTGCACACTACCACACCTGGCTAATTTGTTTATATTTTTTATTTTTTTTGTATTTTCAGTAGTGATGGGGTTTCACCATGATGGCCAGGATGATCTCGATCTACTGACCTCGTGATCCACCCGCCTTGGACTCCCAAAGTGCTAGGATTACAGACATGAGCCACAGGGCCTGGCCTCTTGCAGGCATTTTCTAGCAATAACCCTACCACTCACTGATGATTAGGCCTATTATCTTGCCAGTATGTTGATGCCTTTACTTGCAGGTCTCTGGTTACACAGTACTTGAAATGGCCATATGGCAGCTGCCCAAGACGATGGGAGCCCACCTCCTGCAACAGCATGGCCAAGATGAGAGACATGAAGTCAAAGGAGATCATTTTGGAGCTTTCATATTTGAGTGCCCCACTGGTTTTTGGACTTGCATGGAACCTGTAGCCCCTTGGTTTTGGGCAATTTCTCCCATTTGGAATAGTTTTATTACCCGATGTCTGTACCCTCATTGTATCTATGAAGTAATTAACTTGCTTATGATTTTACAGGCTTATAGGCAAAGGGACTTGCCTTGTCTCAGATGAAACTTTGGGACAGCGGACTTTTGAGTTAATGCTGAAATAAATTAAGACTTTTGGGACTCTTGGGAAGTCATGATTGGTTTTAAAACGTGATGACGTGAGACTTAGGATGGGTTGGGTGGAATGATATGGTTTGGCTGTGTCCCTACCAAAATCCTGTCTTGAATTATAGCTCCCATAATTCCCACGTGACATGGGAGGGACCTGGTGGGAAGTAGTTGAATCATAGGAGCAGGTCTTTCTCATGCTGTTCTCATGATAGTGCATAAGTCTCATGAGATCTGATGGTTTTTATAAAGGGAGCTTCCCAGAACAAACTCTCTCTTGTCTGCCACCATGTAAGACGTCCATTGCGCTTCCACCATGATTGTGAGGCCTTCCCAGCCACATAGAACTATGAGTCCATTAAATCTCTTTGCTTTATAATTTGCCCAGTCTTTGGCATGTGTTTATTAGCAGCATGAGAACAGACTAATACAGTGGCCATAGCTTAAAGTTCAATGGGACTATTATTGTATCCTCTAGCAAAAGTGTCCCACCCTCTCCTTTTGGGAATTAGTGCCTCTATACCTGCAGAGCATAAGTTATAGGAATGAAAAGTACTGCCAGTGGATCATTGGAAGGACAGAAAACAACTCTACATCTATTTACCCTTCCTGGCTTCTACCTTGGGAAAAAAGCACCATCTAAATGTTGGTGATTTATCCTGGAGGATGACACCCTCACAAAGTACCAATTCCTGACTTGCATCTCAGCTATTGTGTTAAGAGGTCATGCCCCTGCTCTGTCAGATCAATAGCTTTGAAGTTGCAATATTTCATGAGTAGTGTATCCCATTGTTGTGCATCCATGGCCACATCTCTGTTGTAAATGTTTCCCTTGATCAGAGGCATTGTTATGAGGCATTGCTATGAGTAGATCAGATATTCTGTTAGGCCTTGAGGATAGTACATGTGAGGCTGGTGAGCAGGAAGGCAGAGTAAAAAATGTTCATCAATTTCATACAAGATGGATTTTAACCCTTTCCAGGTTGTTAGGGGTCTAATGTAATCAACTTACCAACAAGTGACTGATTTGTCTCTAAATAAAAAGATGTCATCAACATTATGAATCAATGTGCTCTGCTAAATAATGTGCAGATATCAAAAACGAAGAGTGCATTTGCTAGATCAATGGCAACTTAAGCTATGTTTATCTGTTCTAGCAAAAACATATCTGTTATGGTACCTGCATGCCATATGAGCTAAAACTTTGAATGAGTTTGCAGTAGTAAACTCTTTTTTCCTTGGATCCACCTTTTTTTAAGGGGTCCAACTGGTTAATTAAATAGAGATATAATGGGGATCACCACCCTCATCTTTAAGGGGTCATTTTCTTCTGGGTGTGGTATAAATTTGGATGTTTCTCCTAGCTGGCAGAGGGACGGATTCAGAGACTTCCATTTTGCCTTCACAATCATAATGGCTATGACCACACAGGTAAGTAAACTGGTGTGAAATTGCTGCTACCTGTCAAGAACTGCAAATAATCTGAGCTTTCACCCTACATGCAAGCTAATGCAGAGAATGCAAGGCTTCTGCCTCAGAGGCAAATAACTCGATTATACACAATAGAGCAAGCAGAATGAGCTTCAATGTTTGCATGAGTTCCCTGCTCTCCAAGTCCTACAGGGGTAATGCAGAGTAGTCTAAGTGGGTTCAACATGTGCAATGGGCTTGTTTCACAGTAGAGGAACATCAAGTTTAGAGAACACATATTTCTGTTACTGAGTAGTTCACATACCTTGGCTTGCCCTGAGTGGACACATTTTCTTTATTAAATTAGGCAATGAACAAACTGGTCCTATACTTCAAAATGAGGCAGTATCTCATTCAGCAAAGAGTATAGGGTTGTACAATTATCCTTGAAACGTTACCACAGAACAAAGCAACCAATCCCTCTGCTCTCAGTACATGCAGTAACGTAGGAGACTGATAGGAAATTTTCTTTCAAAATTGTTAAAAAGCTATAATAGAATAATCTAATTCAAGTTCTGAAAAATCACCAAGGATTAACTACCTAAACAGAGCGGACCAACTATCAACCAGATGTAGGCCAGGATTTCATTTATGATTTTGCTCTTATGTGTTCTGATTTTAAAAGTTGACTGTCCTGATGCTTCCAGTCTTCAGGAATTGGTGTCAAGTTAGGACCCATCTTTAACAGTCCTTAAAATGTCTAGTAATTTTCTATTTCCCATTGTCTGGTAACATGAGTAAATGCCATGCGTATTTTGGTAGGAGAGTGGGGAGAACCTGGGACAATCATTACAACAAGCACCTACTGTGGTGTTGCAGTGTCTTTCCTCCTGGGCACATTGTTTCTCCCTTAGCCATGTCTAAAATCTGGTTCAATTTTTCAAGCGGAGTAGGAAATAATGAGCTCCTATTAATCCAACTTTCCTCATTTACCTAATTATTAATCTTTGATTGCTTAAGCAGTACGTTTTTTGGCTACTGATTTACCTTGTCCTAAGCAACACTATATTTTGTTTCTTGACTGGTTTCTTTGAATAGATTCCCCCTAGTTTCCACTATGGTCTTATAACTCGTTATGATACTTGAACCCATCTAAATTCTGACATTTAAATGTTGCCATGTGGCTTCAATATCCCATTCCTTTTATTACTAGGAAATCCAGTTATGTAATAATATCCATTATTATCGGCCTTTTTCTGCAAATACACACTCATTACTGAGCTTCTTAACCATGCTGGTGTCCCTTTCTTTAGAACATTTCTTGATACTTCAGTAAGTAGTGTGCCCTCTGAGTCCTCTCTTGGATAATAGTCTCACAGTGGAGGTTGTGAGGTTACATAGTAAATCCAGCTAGCATGAGACATTATTTGTATCTTTTGATACTTTCCTCCATTGTTTTCTATTCTAGAATTTCTATATTATTTAGAGGAAGCCATTGCTTTCCCCAAACTTCCAAATCCCATCTCCTCTCTGGATTTTTATTAGAGTAATAAATCAAAAATCCTGGGAGAGTATGTCATATTAATAAACTTTCCAATTTCCAACTTTATGTTTCACCCCTGCTTTGATCATCATCCTCAGATCTCATTTCTATACGTAGTCTCCTGGCTCTAGCCCATACATGTTGGCTTGTTCTGTAGCTTTTGTTGGCTTTTAGTTCCTTTTCTTCCTTAGTGAAACTGGCATTTTCCCAACCTGGCTGTGTTAGTTATGTATCTTATGACCAGGAGGGAAAATGGGAATAGATTCCAAGGAAGTTTATGTTTTCTTTCAAGGCAGATGACTCCATATCATGTTCAAACCAGGGTAGGAAAGCGTCTGGCATTTAATAGGGAAGAGTGAGCCACTTCAGCCCTTTAAAAGAGTTGAGAAGGATCTGGAGTCTTGATGATTTTCAAATGAACTCATCTGAATTCTCAGCCTCTTGTTCCTTCATAATCAGGACCTTGATTTTGTTGTAAGAGATTTGATTGGGTGAAGGATTCTAACATCACTGGAGCTCTGCTACTCTCAAGTCTAATGTCTACATTTGATGCTCAACTTCTTTAGCCCTCTGAATGTAGAAATGAGATTAGCTTTATAAGCTACAAAGGAATTCCATTGGTTTCCAAACATGATATTAACTCAGCCTTAATTTGCTTTCCATTGTGCATGAATAGTATCCATCAACACCTATATGATTCCATAGTGTTTGTAAGTATTATTTCCTTCATAGCTTTCAAATGTATAAAATATTACTCTAGCCAGTTAATTCCCATTCATAGTTATCTCACTTGAGTTCAACACCAATAAGAATTTTAACAATTGCATGGGTATATAATTCCAAGGACACTCAGTACTTCCATCTACTCGCAGTGATATTTTTATGATTAATACACCGTAATTTCAAGACAGCACAGAAATTGACAAAGCTGGATAAAATTCCACTCAAATATACAATAATAATAAGGCTTTAAAAGTTATTACATGTTAAATGTTTAAAGACAACAAAATAAACGAAAACTTCCTAAACCTTCCAGTTGAAAGTACCAAAAAGTTTTTATTTTATTTTCACCAGTGGTTCGAGTCCTACTTTTTTCCATAAATAAGTTCAAATATTAAATATTAAATACAAACTTTGAGACAAGAAGTTAGCCTTTACTTGACATTGTTCTAACTCACTATTTGACCAATAAGAAATCCTGTCCGTCTACAAAAGCAATGAAACTATTTCCAAAGCAGGATAACAAAAGATTCTGGAAAAGAGTTAGAAAATCAAGAGGTCAGAATTACACATTTATCTTTTCAGAAGCTAAAAAAGTTGTCCTTATATTGTCATTGGAATGTTTCCTCTGCTAAATTCTAATTTCTCATTCAGTCTTCCTTAATTTCACTGTGAATGAAAAAGGGAGAGGAAGGGAATGAGGCAGAAGAGTAGGAGAAAGAGGTGGGATAAATCATACCTTCTTAACTTGAAGGTCCGCTTTTCTTTTCTTAGTACCTTTAGCAAAGATTTTTTCATGTATACTGGTATTGTTATGGACACAGAGTCATCAGGCACTTTCCATAGTCATTGATGAACAGTAGTAGGTCTTTGGGTCCTGCAGTGAAGAACTCTATTACTGCCATCTTCTTCAGATGACTGTCCCATTTGGCAAACATTCTGCATGATTGCTATTGAGCTTCCATCTGTCACAGCTCAATCCAACATTTAGGACAGGCACTTTAGAAAGGCAATTGCTGTACTGTCTAGTGGACTTAAAAAATAAAGAGAAAGAAAACACCGTGGGTGTTTACATTAAATTAAAACAGAAGCTCATTTATCGAGTACTTCTTACAACCATTAATTCCTAAGGGAAACTTGCCTCATAAATTAATACATTTCAAAATATAAGTCAAATCTGAAACTATGTATTTAAAAGCAACTCTTCATCTTGGCTATAGTTTTTCAAACACTTAGGACTTCATGTTATTTTAGGATATATTAAAATTTTCATTTAAAATATCAATTCCACTTTCTATTCATTATCCTGAATCCATGTCTTAAGGCTCTGGCCACTCTTTAATACTTTTTATTTGAGTCTATTTCATTCAGTTCTTAAATAGTTGGCCTTATTTTTATAAAATGTAGATTGCCTTTAGCCATTTTTTTTTCCCTTTCTTTCAGCTCTACTTTTTTTTTTTTTTTTTAACCATTATTGTTTTCTTTTCTTTTCTTTTCTTTTCTTTCTTTTTTTTTTTTTGAGATGGAGTCTTGCTCTGTTGCCCAGACTGGAGTGCAGTAGCATGATCTCTGCTCACTCCAACTCTCGCCTCCCATGTTCAAGCGATTCTCCTGCCTCACCCTCCCAAGTAGCTGAGATTACTGGCACCCGCCACCATTCCCAGCTAATTTTTGTATTTATTTTTTATTTTTTGAGATGGCGTCTTGCTCTGTCACCAGGCTGGAGTGCAATGGCGTGATCTCAGCTCAATGCAACCTCTGCTTCCTGGGTTCAAGCAATTCTCCTGCCTCAACCTCCCCAGTAGCTGGGACTACAGATGTGTACTACCACTTCCAGCTATTTGTTGTATTTTTAGTAGAGATGGGTTTCATCCACCTGCCTTGACCTCCCAAAGTGCTGGAATTAAAGGCCTGAGTTCCCACACCTGACCTTTTTTAAACCATATTGTTATCCCATATAGCAAGATATAAAAAATTACTTCACACAGCTTGAGAATCCTCTGGGTAGAACCCCATTCTACCTTCAAATGTTTCCTCTCATCCTTATAAACAAGCACTCCACACATCTACATGGATATATTAGCAATGGTCACATGCTCTTATGGCTCATTCTATTTTTAACTCATGATACTCCCCTCTTTACCTCTTCTTCACCTTTGCCCCCCAAAATGTCTCTTCCGTCTACCTGATGAATTACTACTTGTCTTTCAAAATGTGTTAGAAATATTTCCTCATCTTTGTGTCCTCTTCTGATACCTTGAAATCCAACGTTGTTATTAATTCTTTGTTGTGTTCCTTATTATCCCAAGTATGTTCTTACAAAAGAACTTATCGTATCTCTTTCCATGTTTTCATGTCTCTCTCCCATTAGACTAGAACCTTTGAGAACAAGCATTACTGTGTCACAGTGAGTGTTGTAATCCCACAGTCTTGCTCTATACATATTACTCAAAGGCTTTCAGTAATAATCCTGTAAATAAAGAGAATAATTCATTTCTGACATTTAAACACCACACTGAAAAGCCTTGTACTGTGCTTACTCATAAATTAAGAAAAAGGTCTTATTAACAAGTTTTATTTTCTTAAAGTAATAAAATTCTGGGAGAAATAAAAGTTTTACATTTTACATTATAAATTTTAATGTCTTATATGGGATGTTTTCTAAAATATATAGCTCTTCTATTCTAAAATTATAAACTGATATTTAGTGTAACAGTAATAAATTTTTACATGGACACCTATGATTGTCAAAGCACTTTTAGAAACCTAAATTTAAATGGCTATAAAACTTGAAAACTTGTCTTTATGATATTTTTTAAAAGCTATTTTCCTGCTGTTGTGTTTGCTCCCTGAAAGTCCAAAGTGAACTGTCTCGTTATTGTTATATAAATTATTTCATCAGTGAAGTGTTTGCAAATGAAATGCAGAACTTTAAGTGACACAAAGCGCAGGATTTGTAGAACATAGCTAGTAAAACATAAAACTTGTAAAAAGGGTTTTGTAGGGAATAGTGAGTTCATATTCCATTTTACCCAAAGCTCTATTTAGCAAGATTTTCTTTTATTACCTTGCAATTCACCAAGCATGAGTAATTTCCCCATCAATTCTTTTATCCAGTGGCAACATAAACACTCACACTTTCTGAAATAAAGGAGTTGGAGTATTATGGTTGCTCTGTTCAAGCAGCTATCTTTAAGGTTGTGTCAGCATTTCCATTACATACTCAGTTTCTTGAAGTTTATAACTTGCAGTAAAAACTAACCCTTGGGTTGAATCTTTATTTACAGAGGTATTTTTCAGTTCAACTTATGGAGATATAGCTGCAAGACACCCCATTTCTGTTAATAGAAGCCAGGTCATGAATCCCTTCCTGGCATATTGAACAGATTTATCCTGTAACTTTTCTACTGGGAGAAAATTATTTTTATCAAAATGGGAGAAGTATTTTGGTTTGATTTCAGTGAAGTTATAAAGTGCAATACCTATTCCATGAAGGTGTGAATTTTCAATAGCTTTTCTACACTTACGGCAAACTCACCTATTTTTTCTCGCAAAAGTGACCTTGGTAAAGTATAAGCTAGTTGGTTCTACTCAGATAAAATTAAAACGAAGCTCATACTATTTTCCTTCAAAATCTATTTTCTTTCTTGAGCATGCCACTAAAAGATAGAAACAATTTAAAATACGTTTTACAAAAGAAAGTAAAAGAATGAAATTGACTATTGTTAGTACACTCCAGTTCTACCTATGGGATACACACGAGTTCTATTTGTATCCCATAGTTATTTGTTGGGATGCAAATGGAAGTCATGTATATGCTGTACGTAGCATTTTTTTTTAATTTTTTAATACATGACTGTAATAACTGACAAAATTCTAATTTTTTAAAATATAGAAACATATAAATCAAGTCACTGCAGAAATCAGAAATTTTTTTGTTATCATTTAAATAAGCAAAGTTGCCTGAAATTGAGCATTTTAACATGTAATTTAGTTCCTCTACATTTTTAATGCACACACTCAGGTGTCTTTTTTCAGTACATAAACCTCCCAAATTCAATAAAAATCAGATAGCACATATTCTGAAAAAATAAAAGGGAGGTGTTAAAACCAATTAAATCAATGATCCTTGAGCCTCAGATAGGCTATAGGTGTAAACTGTAATCGAGCAAAGCTCCATCAGTTCCAACATCTACCATAACACTCATAAAATACAGTATGACTGACAATTCATAATAAAAATATTAACATGACAAATAAAAAATGTATAAATTGAAACATATTTAAATGATATTTAACAAAAATATATATGCATGCTAACATTAATTTTAATATTAGATTCAAACTACTTTTTTAAATTAACATGACTAAAAAAATTAAATGGTCACTAGTTATATTTTTAATTGTTTTATCAAAGACTGCCCATTGGTGCTTGATATAGTTTGAAGCTGTGTTCTCACCCAAATCTCACGTTGAAATGCAATCTGCAAAGTTGGAGGTAGGGCCTGATAGAAGGTGATTGCATCATGAGGATGCATTTCTCATGAATGGTTTAGTTTAGCACAGTCTTCCTTGGTACTGTCCTCAGGATAGTGAGTTCTCCCGAGATCTGCTCATTTATGAGTGTGTAGCACTTCCTTGCCTTGGTCTCTTGCATTTGACCTGCAAGCTCCCGCTTCATCATCTGCCTTGATTGTAAGCTTCCAGAGGCTTCCCCAGTAAGAGATACTACTATGCTTCCTGTACAGCCTGCAGAACCATGTAGCAAATAAACTTCTTTTTAAATAAATTCCCCAGTCTCAGGTATTTCTTTAGAGCAATGCAACAACAGCCTAATACAGTGATTTACAATTTAGGCATTTCTTTTTAAAAACATTTCTCTATTTTAAGTTCTGGTATACATGTGCAGAACATGCAAGTTTATTACATAGGTATACACGTGCCATGGTGGTTTGCTGCACCTATGGACCTATCATCTAGGTTCCCTCCCCTCACCCCCCGCACCCCAAGAGACCCCAGTGTGTGTTGTTCTCCTCCCTGGGTCCATGTCTTCTCAGTGTTCAACTCCCACTTACGAGTGAGAACATGTGGTGTTTGGTTTTCTGTTCCTGTGTTAGTTTCCTGAGAATGATGGCTTCCAGATTTATCCATGTCCCTGCAAAGGACATTATCTCATTCCATTTTATGGCTGCATAGTGTTTCATGGTGTATATGGGCCACATTTTCTTTATCCAGTGTATCATTGATGGACATTTGGGTTGGTTCCATGTCTTTGCTATTGTAAATAGTGCTGCAATATACATGTGTGTGCGTGTGTCTTTATAGTAGAATGATTTATATTCCTTTGGGTATATATCAACTAATGAGACTGCTGGGTCAAATTGTACTTCTGGTTCTAGATCCTTGAGGAATTGCCACACTGTCTTCCACAATGGCTTACACTCCCACCAACAGTGTAAAAGTGTTTCTATTTCTCCACAGCCTTGCTAGCGTCTATTGTTTCTTGACTTTTTAATAATCACCATTCTGACTGGTGTGAGTTGGTGTCTCATTGTGGTTTTGATTTGCATTTCTCTAATGATCAGTAATGTTCACTTTTTTTTCATGTTTGCTGGCTGCAAAAATGTCTTCTTTTGAGAAGTGTCTGTTCATATCCTTCACCCACTTTTTGATGGGGTGTTTGTTTTATTCTTGTAAATTTGTTTAAGTTCCTTGGAGATTCTGAATATTAGACTTTGGTTAGATGGATAGATTGCAAAAATTTTCTCCCATTCTGTAGGTTGCCTGTTCACTCTGACGGTAATTTATTTTGCTGTGCAGAAGCTCTTCAGTTTAATTAGATCACATTTATCAATTTTGGCTTTTGTTGCAATTGCTTTCAACGTTTTTGTCATGAAGTCTTTGCCCATGTCTGCATCCTGAATGGTATTCCCTAGGCTTTCTTCTAGGGTTTTTATGGTTTTGGGTTTTACATTCAAGTCTTTATCCATTTTGAGTTAATTTTTGTATGAGCTGTAAGCAAGGAGTCCAGTTTCAGCTTTCTGCATATGGCTAGCCAGTTTACCAGCATCATTTATTGCATAGGAAATTCTTTTCCCAATGTTTGTTTTTGTCAGGTTTGTCAAAGATCAGATGTTTGTAGATATTATTTTGTTATATTATTTCCGAGGTTCTGTTCTGTTCCATTATGTATGTATCTGTTTGGATACCAGTACTATGCTGCTTTGTTTTCTGTAGCCTTTGTAGTATAGCTTGAAGTCAGGTAGCATGATGCCTCCAGCGTTGTTCTTTTTGCTTAGGAATGTCTTGGTTATACAGTTTCTTCTTTGGTTTCATATGAAATTTAAGGTGTTTTTTTTCTATTTCTGTGAAGAATGTCAATGGTAGTTTGTTGGAAATAGCATTGAATCTATAAATTACTTTGGGCATTGTGGCCATTTTCACAATATTGATTCCTCCTATCCATGAGGATGGAAAGTTTTTCCATTTATTGTGTCCTCTGTTAGTTCCTTGAGCAGTTCTTGAAGAGGTCCTTCACATTCCTTGTTAGCTGTATCCCTACGTATTTTATTCTCTTTGCAGCAATTGTAAATGGGAGCTCATTCATGATCTGGCTCTCTGCTTGTCTAGTGTTGGTGCATAGGAATGCTTGTGATTTTGCACATTGTTTTATATCCTGAGACTTTGCTGGAGTTGTTTGTCAGCTTAAGGAGTTGGGGGCTAAGATGATCCTCAGCAAATGCAAAAGAACTGAAATCATAACAAAGAACAGTCTCTCAGACCACAGTGAGAGAAATTAGAACTGAGGATTAAGTAACTCACTCAAAACCACACAATTACATGGAAATTGAGCAACCTGCTCCTGAATGACTCCTGGGTAAATAATGTAATTAAGGCAGAAATCAAGAAGTTCTTTGAAAACAATGAGAACAAAGAGACAATATATCAGAATTTCTGGAACACAGCTAAAACAGCGTGAATAGGGAAATTTATAGCACTAAATGCCAACATCGCAAAGCTAAAAAGATCTCAGATCAACACCCTAACATCACAATTAAAATAGCTAGAGAAGCAAAAGGAAACTAATCCAAAAGCTAGCAGAAGAAATAACTAAGATTAGAGCAGAACTGAATGAGATAGAGACATGAAAAAGCCTCCAAAAAATCAGTGAACACAGGAGCTGTTTTTTGGAAAACAATAACAAAATACATAGACCACCAGCTAGCCTAATAAAGAAGAAAAGAGAGAAGAATCAAATTGACACAATAAAAAATAATAAAAGAGATATCACCACTGACCCCACAGAAATACAAACTACCATCAGAGAATACTATAAACACCTCTATGCAAATAAACCAGAGAATCTAGAAGAAATGGATAAATTCCTGGACACATGCATCCTCTCAAGACTAAACCAGGAAGAAGTCCAGTCCCGAATAGACCAATAGCAAGTTCTGAAATTGAGGTAGTAAGTAATAGCGTACCAACCATAAAAAGCCCAGGACCAGACGGATTCACAGCCATATTCTACAGAGGTACAAAGAGGAGCTGGTACCATTCCTTCTGAAATGATTTCGAACAATTGAAAAGGAGAGACTCCTCCTTAACTCGTTTTATGAGGCTAGCATCATCTTGATACTAACACTTGACAGAGACACAACAACAAAAAAAAGAAAACTTCAGGCCGGTATCCCTGATAAACATCTATGTGAACATCCTTGGTAAAATACTGGCAAACTGAATCCAGCATCACATCGAAAAACCTATCCATCATGATCAAGGCAGCTTCATCCCTGAGATGCAAGGCTGGTTCAACATATGCAAACCAATAAACATAATTTAAAAATTTCAAATGCAGAGTATATTTGAGAGTTTTACTTTGAAATAGTCTTAACTATTTTGATTTCTATATGCAAACTACATATGTAATTTAAATAAAATATTAAAGTTTAATAAAAAATATTTAAATTTGGTTTTGATTCACTCATTTATCAATATATGAGACAAAACATAAAAAAAGGAGAAGTTCACTTAGATTAAGATATATCTTTTAAAATTTGAAATAAACAGCTTACTCAGAAGTGAAAACATTTCTGTAACACATATTTCTTAAGCCAATTAAAATTTCATAATCCTGGGAAAAAGGGAATAATGACTTGTAAATCACAATTCATAGCACATACCTCTATACCCAAACAAGTTTGCTTATGTTATAGAAAAACATAATACTATCAGAAGAATATATATTGAGACATAAAATGTAAAGAGTAGAACATTGCAAATTGTTTCGCATATTTCAAATTAATGCTTGCTCCACCTTCTCACCACATTTTTGTTTGGTTGGTTGGTTTTAGGAAAGTTTGTGTTGTAAATAATAGCTTCCAAAATTGAGATAATTAAGAAAAACTTTAAATATCCAAGGTCAGTAAAAGCCAGAGAAGACTATTAGCATGTATATTTAAGCCACATGGTTCCAGATTGTCAAACTAAATAAGGACCAGATTTTAGAGCTACTTACTTAGAATAGGCAGATTAAATTACAGGATTGAAAAAAATTTAGAAAATATTATTTACTTTTGTCTTGCTCAAAGGTACATATTATGCTGAGTAACTCTCACGGCGAGTTTAGCTATCATGAAATTTCTTCAAAATGGTTTATCACAATTTGTTTAATGTCCTTAAGGCTCTAAAAATTTTGATTTAACATATTCGAGATAATTTTAATATTAGCATTCAAGCGGTTTGTTATCTGTCAAATTGGATAGGGTGACAGCAATGCTCAGAATTCCCTTCTCTGTATGTTTTAAAATAATAATTATTATTTAATTTCAATAGGTTTTGGGGAACAAGTGGTGTTTGGTTACATGAGTAAGTTCTTTAGTGGTGATTTCTGAGATTTCAGTGCACCCATCACCGGAGCAGTGTACAGTGTACCCAATGTGTAGTCTTTTATTCCTCACCCACCTCCCACCCTTTCCCCCAGTCCCCAAAGTCCATTGTGTCATTCTGTGCCTTTGTGTCCTCATAACTTAACTCCCACTTATGAGTGAAAACATACAGAATGGCCATAATCAAAACATCAAAAACATACAGGGAAGGGAATTATCAGTAATGATGTCAGCCTATCCAATTTGACACATTACAAGCCACTTCAGTGATCATATTAACAGTTATATTGAACTTATTAAAGCAAAATTCGGAGGTGCCACAGAAATGTTTTTTACAAGATTTGAAGTGAAAGTGAAGCATCAGCCATGATGTCTGCATACTTGGAAGGTAAGTACATGGTCACCAAGTGCTATTGCAGAATATACGTATTGTGACGTCTCCAGGCTCACCTCCATGTCACAGCTGAGTCTATAACGGTTCTACCACATTTTTGGAAACTCCTTCAGCTTCTGTGACTTTGGGGTCAAGTCATGTGTTTAGCTCTGTGATGATGCATTCCTGTTTCTCCATCAAAGAGCACCAACACCTACCATCATAAAATATCAGAGAGATATTGACATTGGTACAAATCCATCCTTGAGGGATTATGTTCCCTCTGTCCCTTTATATTGTCTTTTCTTCACAACTGCCTGCTCTGCAGACTTTAAGTCCTAGAATCAGACATGAAGAGACTCTACAAAGAATAGTAAATAATAGTAAATAAGTATGTTTGTGTTGGGGGGTGCTCCTGATCTGAATTCTGATTGATACAATGTTAAATAGCAATTACAAGATACTATTCAAGAGACTTTCAGTAAAAGCCTTTTATAATTTGCTCTTGTGTTGAATTAAATGATAAAATTTATTCTTAAAGTTGTGAGTTTTCAAGGTTTCACATACTAATAAATGAGTTTAGCAATGTGGCAGGATATAAGATTTTTTATGAAAGTATAATTAACAAATAAAATAAAATTATATATATAAAACATGGTATTTTGATATCATTATAAAATAGTTAAATCAAGCTAATTAGCATATCTATCACCTCACATACTTATCAGTTTTTGTGGTGAGAACATTTAAGACCAGAACTCTCTTAATAATTTTCAAGTATAAAGTACATTAACTCATAGTCACTGTGATATACAATAAATCTCCTGAATTAATCCTCTTTTCTAACTGTAACTTTATATCCTTTGACCAACATTTTTCCATTCCCCTCACCTCTGGCCCCTGGCAAACTACCAACCTATGCTGTTTCTATGAGCTCAACTTTTTTAGATTCCACTTATAAGTGACCATGCAATATTTGTCTTTCTGTGACTGTCTTATCTCACTTAGTGTAATATCCCCCAGCTTCATCTATATTGTCCCAAAGGACAGGATTTCCTTCTTTTTAAAGGATGAATAGTATTTCATTGTGTTTTTGTGTATGTGTGTGCATGTGTGTAATTTTTTTTATTCATCTATTAATGGGTACTTTTGTTGATTGTGTACCTTGGCTATTGAGAATAGTGCTACAGTGAACATAAGATTGCTAATATCTCTTTAAAATACTGATTTTAATTCCTTTGCCTATATGTTTAATAGTAGGATTGCTGCATCATATGGTAGTTCTATTTTTAATTTTTTAAGTAACTCTCATACTGTTTTCCTTAGTGGTTCTCACCAACATTATGCAATGGTTCTTGTTTCTTCATCGCAGTATATAAGATTGACACAAAAAAAAATCAATTCTACTTCTATACAGTAACAGTGAACCCTCAGAAATAAAATTTTAAAATATTCTACTAATAATAACAGCAAAAATCATACATTATCTAAGAATAAATTTGAGGAAAAAAAAGCAAAACTTATTCCCTGAAATCTACAAAACATTGTTGAAAAAGGAGACCTGAAAAAATAGAAAGACAACCATTAAGAAAAGAGTGTTTAAAATATAACCAAATTTGTCATTGATATCGCCACCTCTGCCTCCATACCCACCTCTATTGTGCACTGCAGATTTTTCTATAATTAGAATTCTCTATAGACTAACGTCTATCTCAGTCTTCCCCTTCCTCCCTTTTCTATTCTTTTTTACACATTGTTATTCAAGGGAATATTAAATTATCTTATTTTTCTTAACCAAGTTCTGAATCAATTTAGAATACTAAAGGACAAAAGACATGGAGACCTGTGTTATCTGATATATACTAGAAAAGATGACATTTGTAGGCAAGTGGAATCAAAATACTGATATTCAAGATTAAAAAACTCAATTTTTACCAGCAATCCTGGAAAGCTTAAGCTCCAGGCTCATGACAAAATCAAAAATAATCAAGGAAATATGCTTTTCCAGGAATGTCAGTATACAAGACAAAGGGGAGAGGAAGAGTAAAGGGCATAGCATGCATTTCCTTTCTCTCCTAAACTCATCCTGTTTATTTCCCTGGGAGAGAGTATGTGAGGAAGTAGAGAGAGTCTAGAAGTTTCACACTGATAGCTGTTCCTCTGCATTAAAGAACATATTAGGATACAAAACAAAAACAAAACAAAAAACAACCCACTGTCCCTTGAATAAAATTCTTCCATTATAAAAGACTTCAATTACTAGGCTCCATTTTCCCGCAATTATAAGTATTGAACTAAAACTCAAAATTGTCACTAAAGTTTCTGTTTGTTCAGTCTTTAAAATGAAACAGCCCAATGTAAAACCGACAGTCTTAGATAATATGCTCCTTCATAGTCAACTTACTATTGCATACTTTCTTCTTTCTCCCAAACTTCATCATACATCCCACTCTCAGATGATTAACACAGAAATTTTTCACATATGAGGACATACAAATAATCAGAGACAATTATCTCATCTCTGTACCACAACATCTCAATGAATTCCATCTTGCCAGTTTTAATGATTTGTTCATTGTCTTCATTTCATTTAATTTCTTGGAAGCATTTTGAGTGGTTGATTACCTTTCCTCTTTAAATGGGTTCTTCACTTCAAATGCAGGGATGCTATATATTCCTGATTTTTCCTCTATCTCACTGGGTACTCCTTCTTGATCTTTGCCACATGTTCTCCTTTTTTTTTTTTTTTTTTTTTTTTTTTTTTTTTTTTTTTTGCTTACTTATAAGTGTTCTCAGTTTTGAACTCTGATCTTAGACTCCTGTCAATATTCCCTCACATCCTAGATTATCTTATTCTTGCTCATGTTTTTAAATATTCCATATTTGCTGAAGATTCACACTTTAATATTTTAATCTGTTCTCCCCCAAGGGCCAGAATTACATTCACAAATGTCTACTCAACATCTAAATGGATGTCTAAATGGTATATACCAAATGTAACATGTATGAAACAAAATTCTTAATTCCACATCTCATCCCAAATCTATTTTTAATCCAGATTTCCTCATTTCAGTAGAAGGCAACAGGATTCATTTGAAGTCAGTTTGGATTTCCCTTATTTTTAACTCTTCACATTCAAACAATCAGAAAATCTTACATTGTATACCTTTATTCTTAAGAAATCAGAATAGTTCTCACAGAACCACTCGTGGTTGCAACTGTAGTCACTTTTTTTTTTTTTTTTTTTTTAGGAGACAGAGGCTCTGCCACCCAGGCTGGAGTGCAATGGCATGATCTCAGCTCACTGAAATCTGTGCCTCCAGGGTTCGAGCAATTCCCCTGCCTCAGCCTCCTGAGTAGCTGATATTACAGGCATATGCCACCATACCTGGCTAATTTTTTAAAATATTTTTAGTAGAGACAGGGTTTCACAATATTTGCCAGGCAGGTCTTAGACTCCTTATTTTGTGATCCGCCTGCCTCAGCCTCCCAAAGTGCTGGAATTACAGGTGTGAGCCACTGCATCCAGCCCTGTAGTAACTTTCATCAGACATAGACATGATATTAGTTTTCTATTGCTACATAACAAATGACTATGCACTTACTGGCTTAACACAGCAATCATTTATCTTTTCACTGTTGTATCCTAGGACTCCAGACATAGTTTAGTGACTCTCTGTTCACTGAATTAATAATGACAGGTTCTATCTAGGTGTTAGCCAGGGCTGTGGTCTCAACTGAGGCTCAGGGGTTCTTTCTAACTCACATCACTGTGGGTAGAATTCATTTTCTCTTAGCCATAAAATTCATAGTGCCTTATTTCATCAATGTCAACAAGAAAGGGTCTCAGCTCTTTCAAGTTTCCCTCCTCTAGACCCTGTTATAAAAAGGCTTAACTGATTATGTCAGGTCCATGAAAGATTGTCTTCCTCTTGAGCCCCACAGCTGAACTCATTAGGAACTTTAATTTTATCTGCAAAAAAAAAAAAAAAAAAATCCCTTCACTTTCCACATATAATGTAACATTATCATGGGAGTGGCATCTACCATATTTGTAGGTTGTACTCCACACAAGGTAAGAGAGCTATGTAGGGCAAGTACACCAGTAGATAGGAACCTTGGACTGTCATAAAATTCTGCCTACCATAGATGCAGAGACCTTACCATGGTTGTTAAAAAAGTTCTTCAAACTTATCACTATTCTCTCATCTCCCTTTAATCTACCATTGTTTCTGTTCCCCTAACAGGTCAAGTAAAATTCAGCCTCAGTGCCTCTGGAAATTATTTTCTCTGCTAAAATGTTCTTTTCACAATATTCACATATTTAATTTCCCTTTTACTATTGTCTCATATGTAATATTGCAAAAAGGTTTTTACTGATCAACTATTAATAATTAAAAAAAACTTTAAATCTTATTATTCCTTCTATCCCTTTATTCTGTTTTGCATGTATCATTGACTAGAATTATATCACATTGTATTATATTATTCATTAGCTAATATATTTTCTGTCACTACCTTTGCAGCTTAATATCTATTAGAGAAAGGGACTATTCTATTATATTGTGGACCACTTTATCCTTAAACATAATCAGTGCTCCTAAATGTATGCAAGACAAAAAAAAG
>NW_016827582.1:33219-62066 GCF_001698545.2 Rhinopithecus bieti
ATTACAGGCTTGAGCCACCGCGCCCGGCCTGTATTTTCGTCCTTTTAACAGTACTTTTAAGAGAACAGATCTTAATTTTGATAAAGTCCACTAGAGTAAGAAAAAAGCAAACAAAAAACCTGGTGTATATATGGAAGATAAGAAATCTTGGCTTACCCCAGAGTTATATTTTCTGATATGTTTTTGGCTTTAAGTTCAAACGTTAATTTTAGTATACTCTAGGAATTAGAATAGAGTTTTTTTTTTTTTGTTTGTTTGTTTGTTTTTTTAATATATGTATATCCTTTTGTTTGAGCACCATCTGTTAAAAAGTCTGTCTGTTCTCCCTTGAATGACCTTTCTCATTTTCCATATAAGTTGACCATATATGCATGGCTCTGTTTCTGAACTTTCTTCTGTTCCATTGATCTATAAGTCTTCTCTTCATCTAAAACCAGGTTGTCTTGACTAACACAATTTTTCTAGTGCCTGGAAAACATGAAGCTTGAGTCTTCCAGCTTGTTCTACTTGTTCTTCCTTGGATTGCTCATTCTGTTTTCTTTTTATATAATTTTGAATCAGTTTGTTGATTTATTAAAAAAAAATTCTGGGATTTTGATTTGAATTGTGTTAAATCTATAAGTTAAATTTTAGAGAATGGGAATCTTAACAATATGGAATATTCACTCCATGAACATGCTATATCTCCCTATTTGTTTAGATCTTCTGTGATTTCTGTTATCAGTGTTGTGCTGTTTTCAGTGTACAGATAGATAGATGTTTCCTATAGTTTATAGGTTTCATACTTAAATATTTTAGTTTTGATGTTATTAATATGGTACTGTTAAAATTAAATTTTTCTTTTTTATATATTTTATATATATATTGAAATACATTAAAAAAACACTGGCCTTGTGCCTTGCAACTTTGGTAAATTCATTTCCCAGTTCTATAGGATTTTTGTAGCTTCTTTTGTGTTTTATGTAGACATTTATGAAATATGGAAGAAGAGGCAGTTTATTTTTTTTCTTTCAAATGTATATACTTTTATTTCTATTTCTTATCTTGTTACCCTGGCTTTTTCTCCAGCAAGATGTAAAATATGAGTGGCATAAGTAAACACCCTCATCTTTGAAGAGCTTAATAGCCCACCAAAGTGCTATGAAAATTACTTCAAAGTGAAAATATCTGACCAAACAGCAGCACATGAAAAAAAAAAAAATATATGTAAATTTAAACAGAACCTCTCAAAAAATACAGCTGTATTGGCCCTCCTCTCAGAGAGTTTTCTGATTTGGAAAAGATGGACCCTTAGCATGGGAAAGTACAAATTCAGCTGTCTGTCAGCATCAAACAAACCAAGATGACTTTTCATATTTCCCCAGTGAAACCCTAAACTCTCCCGCTCATTGTAGCTTAGAATATCACAAGCCTGTTATTTCTGTTTGTGTGTGTTTGTGTGTTTTACCACTTTACACAACACTAAGTGTTTCTGCTTATACACCAGTGCACACATGACTAAACCTCATGGTTTAACATAAGCAAGTAAATAAATGTGATACATCACATATACAGAATTAAAAACTAAAATGATATGATTGTCTCCCTAGACATAGAAAAACCTTTTGACAAAATCCAGTATCCTTTTATGGTAAAAACCCTGAACAAACTAGGCATAGAAGAAACATACTTCAAAAAAAAAAAAAAAAAAAAAAAAAAAAAAAAAAAAGCCATATATAACAAGCTCACAGTCAACATCATACTGAATGGAGAAAAGTTGAAAACATTCACCCTGAGAACTGGAACAAGACAAGGATGCCCACTTTCACCAGTTCTATTCAGCATAGTACTGGAAGTCCTCCTAGCTGGGACAATCAGGCAAGAAAATAAAGGGCATCCAATTTGGAAAAGATGATGCCAAACTATCTCCGTTTGCTGATGATAATATCATATACCTAGAAAACCCCAAAGACTCCTCTGAAAGACTTCTAGATTTGATAAATGAATTCAGTAAAGTCTCAGATTACATATCAATGTGCACAAATCAGTAGCACTGGTATATACCAACAATGACCAAGCTGAGAAAAAAGTCAAGAACTCAGTTCCTTTTACAATAGCTGCAAAAAACAAACAAACAAAAAACACCCTAGAAATACACTTAACAAAGAAGGTGAAAGATCTCTGTTAGAAGAGCTACAAAACACTGCTAAATGAAATCATAGATGATACAAACAAATAGAAATACATCCCATGTTCATGGATTGGAAGAATCAATATCTTAAAAAGGACCATACTGCACAAAGCAATCTACAATGAATCAATGCAATTCTGATAAACATACTAACTTATATTTTTATAGAATTATGGAAACCAATTCTAAAATTCATATGGAACCAAAAAAGAGCCTAAATAGGTAAACTAATCCTGTGCACAAGAAACAAATCTGAAGGCATCATATTACTGGACTTCATATTACCAAAACAGCATGGTATCTGTATAAAAGTATGTACATAGACCAATGTAACAGAAGACAGAACCCAGAAATAAAATTGAATACTTACAATTAACTGATATTTGACAAAGCATGAAAAAACATAAATTGGGGAAAGGACACCCTATTCAATAAATGGTGCTGGGAAAACTGGCAAGCCAATTGTAGAAGAATGAAACTAAATCCCTATCTCTCACATAATACAAAGTTTAACTCATGACGGATCAAAGACTTACATCTAAGACCTGAAAACCTAAAAGTTCTAGTACAAAACCTAGAAAGAACTCCTCTGGACGTTGGCTGTGGCAAAGAATTTATGACTAAGACTCCAAAAGCAAACATAATTAAAACAAAAATAAATAAATTGGACCTAATTAAACTAAAAAGCTTCTGCATAGCAAAAGAAATAATCATCAGAGTAAACAGATACCCACAGGATGGTAGAAAATATTTGCAAACTATGAATCTGACAAAGGACTGATATCCAGAATCTACAAGGAAGTCAAACCAGCAAGAAAACAAAAACAAAAACAAATAATCACATCGAAAAGTGGGCAAATGACATGAGCAGACATTCCTCAAAAGACGACATACAAATGGGCAAAAAACGTTTGAAAAAATGTTCAACATCACAAATCATCAGGGAAATGCAAACTAAAACCATAATGAGATATCACCTTACCCCTGCAAGGAAGGCCATTATTAAAAAGTCAAAACACAATAGATGACATGGACGTAGTAAAAAGGGAATGCTTATATATGGCTGATGGGAATGTAAATTAATACAATCTTTATAGGAAATGGCATAGAGATTTCTTACAGAACTAAAAGTAGATCAACTGTTGATCCAGCAATCCCACTACTAGGTATCTTCCCAAAGGAAAAGAAGTCATTATATCAAAAAAGACACTTACATGCACGTGTTTATTGCAGCACAATTCACAGTTGCAAACATAATGAAATCAACCCAAGTGTCCATTAACTGATGAGTAAATCAAGAAAATGTGGGATATATGCACCATGGAATACTACTCAGCCATTAAAAAGAATGAAATAATTCTTTTGTAGCAACTTGGATGAAGCTGGAGGCCATTACTTTAAGTGAAATAACTCAGGAATGGACAACCAAATAAAGAATGCTCTCATGTATAAATGGAAGCTAAGTTATAGGTATGCAAAGCCATGCAGAGTGGTAAAATGGACTTAGGATATTCAGAGGCGGGTGGGTGGGGAGGAAGGATAAAATACTTAAGCGGGTCATTGTCTGTGGTAAATTTCCAGGGTTTGTCCTCTCGCGCCAAGAGGATTAATGACAGAGATACACAAGAGGAGTGAATATAGGAGCTTGGACACTAATAGGCAAAAGAAAGAGAAAGGAAAGCAGCGCTCTCTCGGCGAGACAGAGGGGTGTCCGAAAGGGAAAAGCCAGCCTGCTACAGACTGCACCAGATTTCATAGGTAGGCTTGAGAGGGAGATGTCTGATTTACATAGGGCCCACAGATTGGTTGTTCAGGTGTGACATTTACACAGTACATGAGGAAGGTGGCCACACCACCCTAATCTTATTATGCACATGGGCTTTCCACTTGGTGGCCATGTTGTCTTCTTCTTACTGTACACGTGGCTGACAAAGAGCAGGGAAGATGGAACCACCATTTTGAACCTGCTTAGTCCCAGGTAGCCTTTTTCTATTAGCACAGCTGCCAGTATTCACCCATGGAAGCTTCCAGCTTGCTTGTCTATGTTTTCAGTTCAATTTTACAGGCTGCTCTCTGTTAGAAAAGGAAATGATTTCGGGGCTACTTTACATTAAAAGGAAAACCCTACAGAGGACTTCCTTACCCTCACTATCTGCCTACCTAATTTCTTTTTAACTATTATATCAGTACTACATATTGAGTACAATGTGCATTACACAGGCGACAAGAACACTAAAATATGACTTCACCACTATACAGTTCATTCATGTAACCAAAAAACGCTCGTATCTCCAAAGCTATTGAAATTTATTCATAGATAGATATTAAAAGCCTGTCTTTTTTTCTGTTAATCTGTATATTGTCATTTCATTTGTAGGCCCCCAAACACTAGACCCAAGTTGTAGAAGTAAAATTTTCCTGTCCTGTTTTGGCAAGGAGGAGGGAATGGTTTAGTCTCTTAGCTTACCCTGAAGACTCCTGCTGAGATACTGGATTCTATGACCAAGCTGGCAAAGGGAAACCTTTTACCAGTCAGACCCCTGAATCTCTGCTCAGGGTCCTGAGCAAACACAATAAAAGCTACTCCTAATTTTTTTCCAAAGAGTATTTTCTAAAATTTAGATTTAAAGGAGAAAAATTTTGGTTAGAACTAGTTTTTTGTATACTGCGACTCTTCTTGCAGATAGCCATTATGCTTTCGTTTTTCACTGTCTATTGCGCTATAATTTTGTGTTGTGCTGTCTAAACCGTGTTGTTTGTTTCCTGACAATTTAGCTGTGCAACTCAAAAAGAATGTTTTCTTTGGATTTTGGCCTGCTGGGAGAGAGGTGACAAATTGTCAGGTCTGCACTCAGACGTGGACAGCCATCAGGAGGAAAACATTATCTTTCACCATGAAGTATGATATTTAGTCTCTACTCATTAGCAATATATAGGAGTGGCATTCTATTGCCAGTGTACTGAGAGCTTTTAACATGAATGATGTTGACGTTTTTGTCAATTTTTTCTTCTGCATGTAATAAAATGTTAGCATAGTATTTCTCATGTGCTCTATTAACATGGTTACTTTCATTGATTTTCTATTGTAAAATCAGTTTTGCATTCCGTAAGTAAAACACACTAGGACACAGTATACTATTATCTTTAATATTAAAAGCAAATATTAGTGGATTTGCTTTACTAGTTTTATTTTATTTTATTTTGAGAATTTTTCACCTATATCATGATGTTTACTGCTTGATAGTTTTATTTTCCTACTCTCTTTGTTTGGCTTTGCTATCAGCATATGTCCAGCACCATAAAATAAACTTGTAAATATTTTCCTATTCCACATTCCAGGAAAATCTATGTTAACTTGGTATTATGTCTTCCTCAAATAATTAGTATAACTCCTCAGGATAGCCACCTGGGTAAAGAGGTTTCTTTGTTAGAAAATTGTTAGCTACAAATTTAAATCTTAAACGATATAAAATATTTAGGTTATTTAATTATTCTGGAGTAGTTTGTACATTTTAAGACATTTGCCCATTTTAGAGAAGTTGTTGGATCTATGAATACAGCGTTGTTTAAATTTTTAAATTCATATTATTTTCATATATGCTTGTTCTGTGATGTCACTTCTTTTGTTTTTGTTATGGGTATTTTGTATCTTATCTCTGTAAAATTTTCTTTGTCAATTATGCTAAAACTTCAATTTTGTTAACATTTTTTTAAAAAACCAGAGATTTTGTTGTTGTTATTTATATTTGTTTTTTGTTTGTTTGTTTGTTTGTTTTGAGGCAGAGTCTCACTCTGTTGCCCAGGCTGGAGTACAGTGACATGATCTTGGCTAACTGTAACCTGCACCTCCCAGGTTCAAGTGATTCTCATGTCTTTGCCTCTCAACTAGCTGGGATTACAGGTGCAGGCCACCATGCCCAGCTAATTTTTGTATTTTTAGTAGAGATAGGGTTTTGCCATGTCACCAGGCTGGTCTAGAACTCCTGGCCTCAAGTAATCCACTGGCGTTGGCCTCCTGAAGTGTTGAGATTACAGTTGTGAGCCACCATACCCAGTCCAGAGATTAGTTTTTAAAAATGTCTTTATTTATTTTGTTTTCAAGAATGTTAAGAATTTTTTTAATAGATCTTTCTGTCGACTTGCTTTTACTTTAACTTATTATTCTTTTTCGAGTATTAACATTACACCTTAAATCTTTTCCAAAAGCACATTGTAGTTCCTTGACACTTGATGCTTGCTCTTGTTTTGGTGCAGAGGGTGCAAGAGACTTATTCTTTATTCTTACTCACTATAAAGCTCAGATAGGCACTGTATACCTGGCCCTGAATTGTGGTGCCTTCTTTGTGATTCTTTTACTTTTCCACCTGTATGTCTGGTGTCAGGATATATCTCTGCCCCTCTCCTAAGAGTAGAGAGGTCTTTTTTATTCCTCCTGTCTTCTTTTTTCCTGAACTGCAATGGGTTTCCACCAATGCCATAAGTGCAAAGGAGTTTCTTGCCCCTTTCTAGCATTTTAAGGCCTTTTTCTATTATGCATGATAGAAATGTTTGTGTGGGGCTCAAACAGCAGCTGCTATTCCCTCCCCAAGGCCTGCACAAGAGTGTTGATTTATCAGTGCTATCACCTTCCCCCCACCACCCCTTTTTTTTTTTTTTGGTGAGGCTGCAAAAGTACAATTTCCAATTTGTATCTGCATCCCCAGAGATTTGTATTCTCCCACTTGTCCGTACATTTCCTTTTTCAAATCATTAAAATTCTAGCTAAATTATATTTTTTCTCACTACCCAGACATCTTCTCTACGAAAGTAACTACTTATACCTGATGCTTTCATGAAAATACCATCTTTCATTAAATTTTGGTCAGTTGGTTTACCAGTGATCTACTTCCATGGTGCACTCAAGAGAACTTATAAATTTGCAGGTTGTCTAGCAGTTTTTTCATAGGTGTAGAAAAGTTCTTTCAATTTTATTAACATTTAAGGTAGAAGTTAGACAATATTGATAGTTTAAAACACAGGCTCTCGTATACAATGTATCTTAAGACGGTCTCTCAATAAAGGCTTATTTAATGAATGAATTGCAGTATTTTATATATAATGTATGATTAAATCTTTAGAGTAGTATTCAAATTATATATATGGATTTAGAGGATTATGCCATGAAAGACTCCTACAATAGTTATAAAAATTAATCAATATGATTAGGGGAAAATCCAGCAACAGAAAGATAGTTACTGTGGTTTGACTATTTTATTAATGATGAGTGTTTAGGAATATTTAGCAGGACTGATGGTGAAGCAAAACAGTATTTTAAATTTGGAGTTTGGGCTGGTGAACTGCTTCCTAGAGGTATGCTATGTGAAACAAATGCATTCTGAATGTAAAATGATACACTAATTCCTGGATGGGAGTATTAAGAAAGTTCATTGGAAACTACTTTGATCATCTTCTACTCAAACATATTTTTACCATGTTTTTTGGATTCCACTGTGCCAGGCTCCTGTCCTCAATTAACATTTCAACCACAGTCATTATTGATTATTTGCATATTTTCATTTAAGATTTATTTACATAATAATGATGTTGATAGTAATAATAGTTATGTATATAACATTTATCTAGTGATAGACACAGTTTAAAGTATAATACATATATTTTTAATACTTAAAATGCACTAGGGATTAAGTATTGTTATCTGTAATCTATGGATGAAGAAACTGAGGGAGAGAGAGGCTGAATAACTTGTCCAAGTTCACAGATTATGAGTTACAACATAGTTTGGCCTATTAAGTAAATGTTTGAAAATAATGGCCAGATGTTGTGGTATTTCTCCAAGTAAGAATCTGTCATTTATTTCTCAAGTGCCATGTGGAGAACAGCTGTTTCACAGACATACATAGCACCTTAAAGGTCATGAGGTGGGAAGAACTGATCAAAGACTAAGTCTCTATTCTCAGTAAAGCCAAGTTTTTCATGGAGGGTGTAATAGTCCATTCTCACACCACTATAAAGAAGCACCTGAGACAGAGTAATTTATGAAGAAAGAGGTTTAATTGACTCATAGTTCCACAGGATGTACAGGAAACATGGCTGGGAAGCCTCAGGAAACTTACAATCATGGTTTACATTTTGTTTGCCTCTCCAAATTAACACATTTATTCATATTAGACTCTGAGGTTTTCCTGTTTTCTTATTTTCATCATGTTTTATTAAAAATATATTTTAGCATACATTTTACCACCACTTTTAGTTATTTAGTAAAAGGCATACTCAGGGGGCCTGATAGAAGATGAGTGCAGCAGTAATTCCTTGCATACACAACAATGACTTGCAAAAAAATTTCTTAAGTTTTTAAATACTCAACTCTCTAGTGTTCACGCAAAACTCAGTCAAAATACTATTTTCAATGAATTTGTTTTCAGGCCTTATGTTGCCTCATTAAATTTAGAAGGAAAAAAAAAATCCGAAACATTTAAATCTTTTGAATGTTCTAAGCTGATGGGCACATTTCTTTCTCAAGAAGACGTGATCTTATGTAAATGATTTTTAAAAAAGTAGTCATTCTTTGTGGATGCGGCACCACATAATTTCACAAGTTACTAACCCCTTTAGCTGGACAACTTTGTGTAGGCACAGCTTGTACAAATTGTTCCTGCTCTTTTCTGCTTGAATGATTAAGTGCAGGCAAAAGATAACTGAGCACATATAACTGTGCTCATTGGATAAAATCCTTGAATTTTTCTGAATTGAAAGTTGATACCAACACAAAATATAATACATTTTTAATACTGAAGCATACTTACAGTAATTGAGAAACCTATATATCCTAATTTTAATTCAAGAGACTTTACATTTTAGTGAATTACTGACCATAATAAATAATTCATAGATTATCTTATAGTTACTTGTGTTCACATATAAAAACACTGAAAATAAATCTCAGATTAGGATATTATGTGGATAAGTCAAATTTCTTTCATTAAAATTAGGAATAAAATAGCTAATTACATATCATTACATCATATGAATAACTGGTATTATATTTCTTTTTTTGGTGATATCTTAGCATCATACCTACTTTTTCTGATAATTAGTATTATTATGTAGTGTGACACATTAGTTGTGTCATATCAGACAGATGTCATAAATTTTCCCTGTCAATAAAGCAAAGCTTTTACTTGTAACCTGATATTGTTATTTCAGAAGTAAGTTAAATTTCAAATTTTAACAATTTATGGCAGTGCAGTACTTAAATTGGCAGATAAAAATGCATATATTTATCATGTGCAACATGATGTGTTGAAGTATATGTACATCATTTGCACATTTTCACCCCAATGTAAAGTTATTTTACATTTTTCTGCAATCTACTCCCATGATTTGTTTACAAATAGATTACAAAATTAACACGCTAAGGATTATATTCAAGCTCTATATAATAGAATTCACAGTTTAATTTTTTTCTTTTTTTCATTTTTATGTATGTTGCCATCTTACATTCCAGTAAAGAGGAAACAATTATTTTAATGTACCCTGATTTCAATTATTTCTTCTAATGTGGGCTGTATTTTTTAGGCATACATTTTGTTTCTACAATAGAAAAAATAAGGTGAATGTCTGAGGAATTCATCCTAAGCATTTATAACTGCATCTGAGAGCATGCTATCTGTCTCCTAAAGTCTAGACTATTCTCCATGTGGAAAATCTGTGACCAGAAGCCAAAACTCACTTCTTGGCACATACCCTCTTGGATATGATTAGTGTTGAACAAAGCAGAAATAATAGTTTTTGGAACAAGAAGGTAAAGCAGAGTTGGTCTCCTAAGCCTATGGAAAGGTAGATTAACGCAAAGGGAAGAATCAATTTCATTGTTATGAGTAGGATCATAACTAGCTGAAATTAATAGATAATTCTTGCAGCAGGGATCAACTGGGTTAGGTGTTACTCATCTTGGAGTCCTTGACATCACTGGGAATTAAAGGTTTTCATTATATTATCTGAAGTTAGTTCAAGATAATTATGAAAATCCTGTAGTCTATTTAAAAAAGTATAGTTTCCTGTGGTTTCATCAGACTTAACTTTATTTTAGGTGCATAGTGTGTGTACATGTGTTAAATGCATGTAATTTATTTCACTCTCCCAACTGGAAATTCTTTATTTTGCTAAAAAGAAACTAAAATATATGTCGAATTTTTACTGTGACATTTGAAAGATGCTGTCCAAGATGTTATTGTGCCCAATTATACCTACTTTGTTGAGCTTGAATATAATCCTTAGCATGTTAATTTTGTAATCTATTTGTAAACAAATCATGGGAGTAGATTGCAGAAAAATGTAAAAATAACTTTACATTGGGGTGAAAATGTGCAAATGATGTACATATACTTCAACACATCATGTTGCACATGATAAATATATGCATTTTTATCTGCCAATTTAAGTAAATTTTAACAAAATAAAAAATACAAAAAATAAAGTTACTTTGAATCAGTGCAGTCTATCAGTATGTAGACTAACATCAATATTTGGGACCTGCTTTATTAAGATGAAATTTTTATGTAAATTCTTATAAGAATAGACTTTGTTTGCAGTTGTTAAAATGAATACATAAGAAACAACAAGACAGACAGGCTGTCACAGTAGCAGCTACTCCAGTCTGTACAAGAGACACGGAAGAGAACAAGTAGACGTCTGTTTTCTTGCTGCCTGGAATAGAATGAGCTGCTAAGGAGATTATGGCCTTAGGCTTGCCTGTATGTATGCCATTCAATTAGAAAATGGAATATGTGAATTTCTCTAAGTTGACAAAGAATTCCAACTGATAGTATTATAGTTGAACATGAACCTTTGCTCCATAATTTATCTTTAAAGATTATTTGATTTGTTTTTATCTCTTAAAGTCTTCTCTTGATACAATCTGAAAATTAATTTAATAAAAATTTTATAATGCGCCAACTTATAACTAAATCCTGCATATGCAGCCTCTCCAGAGCTTCTTATTTTCCATACAGCTTTAAAAAATATAAAAGTACGGATTGTTCTCAAAACATATCAAAGTTATTTTGAAAATTGTTTAAGCATATATATTAGTTGAATCACAATAAAATAAATTGGTATCTCCATAACATGTAATACTGTAAAATAACACAACAGAAATTTAGAGCTGTAATTATTAGCAAAAAGTATCAGACAATAGTATGAGGGAAAAGCAATGACAAACATCATCTATGAATACAATTATCATTGAAGTCAGTTTACAGGTACACACAAGCACATTACTTTCTCAATGATTATATGGTATGATTACTAACAGTGGTGCATCTATTCCCCATATACTCATGTATACATACACTTAATTAAAATTCTACCCTATATTAAAGAAAAGCAGAGTAGATATCTAAAGATTTAGATAGTGTCATGGTATAAGTAGAATGAGGAATAACATGAATCTGTTCACTAAATTCACCATAAGGTCTATCAAAGCAGAAATGTTGCCCTGGACCTAAACACAGACACAGACAGATACTTACACACACAAGCGCATACCTACTCATGCACGCACATTTGGACATCTTATTTTTTTTTCAACAATTTGATTTCATATACAAGAATGCTAGTTTTCTTTTACATTGAACATAGACAAATAATGTAATTGCAATCAAATTATATCTATTCATGGACTTACATGATGATTGGTTAAGAATATCTTACAAAGTGGCAACACTGACAACTTCATCTCTATCTCACAATCTCCAATTTTGTTAGCATGGTGACTTCCAGGGTATCTGGCACGTTTGACCAGTGGTCTGCACACACACCTGGCCCAGGATTCAAAGCAGTTACAAGAGGAAATTTGTCTTGAGCTGGAAAAAGTATAGGCCTGGTTACTATTTCCTGTAAACAAGATGTGTTAAAAGATCAGTTACCACATGCAGGAGGTGTTACAGCACCACATCCTACACCAAAATTCAGAGCATAAAAATAAATGCTTATTGTACTTTTGAAATATTGCACAAATTTCACTCATGACCAATCCTAGCCCAGGACCACATAGGGAAGGAGGTTCTGGAAAACATAATTCTAGTTTAGCTACTTAATAAGAAACAATGCCACCATAATAAGGAGTGAGGGTGTTGTTCTGATTTCAGTATTTTCTACAGAAAACACTAGGAGAGAAAGTAAAGAGCCAGGATAGGCAACAACTGTATTCACTGTACCTAAAAGTAGAGAAATGGGATGATAACTTGAGAGGGTTATGAATTTATGACTGGGATTTTTGTAGTTAAATGAGATCAATCATAACATATATGCTTCATTAGGATACATCAGGAAAAAGTGAAAATATGATTCAAGAGAGAAAGAACGGCATTTCTGGACCCATGTCTGAATTAATTAAAAGATGTCCCTAGTGTGTAAATAGGTGGGTTGGTTTTTGCTAGAGAAATTTAAATTAATTTATAGCAATAATAGAAAAATTATAGTATATGACCATAGATAAGGGTAGCTAGATAACTTAAATGTCAGGAGCTTGTGGCAGTAATGTTACAAATGATTCCATTTTGAAGTAAAATAGATAATCATTACATGAGAGTGAGGTTGAAATCAGGGCGTTGGAGTTTCAAAGAGAAAGTGAATATTATGAAACAATTGTGTAAGTGACTAAGGGAGTAAATAGATTAAGGAAGTATTGTATGGCTGCTGGTAAGCACTAAATCCAGAGCAAGACTTTTCAGAACATAGAGCTCTGTACAACTACACAAGTCGCTTGCTCATAAAGCCAGATCTGCATAGGATGTGATCCAAATTAAAGTATTAATATATATATATAAGTAAATCTACATTATTCAAACTCTTCGTGATTCTAAATTGCTTAGACAAGTGCTTCTGGCAGTATTATTTTATTCTTGAATTATATTCTTTCTTATGTAGACATATAGAAGTCAAAATATTTCTAACAAAATGCAACTGGAATATGTTTTGCTATGCAAATTAATTTGATGTTTTACATGAATGTTATTTCTGAGTCAGTTTTTAATCATAAGATGTTGGTAAAATCAATATGGGTGAAGTATTCTCTTGATTATTTGCTCTCAATTATCTTTATGGCAAATCTATCTACATTTCCTGACCAATGACCTACTCTGTGACTTGACAGACACTTCTGTGCTTTCTACCACTGTGCTTGTCTTTCAGCCTCTTTAGTTCTCTACACTATGACATGATTTTGAAAAGTAAAGAAACCATGAGGCCACACCAATTATTTCCATTTTTTTAGACCCATGAAGCAGGTTTTAAATACAGAGGTTGTTAGGTCAAAGATGTTAAAAGGTTTTCAAATATTAATTCATCAAAGCTATGTGCTTAAAAAAGATTTTTAATATGAGCAGCCATCTGTGCATTTGCAAACAGTTTAACAAAAAGTATACCTAATTACTAAATGTGGATACAAATCTTCTTAAACACCTACATGAAATGTAGAGATATTGAGGTGAGAATTTGCCATGAATGTGTAATAGTGGCTTTTAGTTCCTATTGTTGTTATAACCATCCACGAATGCAATTGGTAACCACTTTTTATCTTATTAACTTTGTTTTTAAAGATAATTTATTTCTTTTCTTTCTCGACCTATGTTTTTGGTGCAAGTTCCTGGGATTAGACTCACCTCGGAAGGTGTAGAGATACACCGAACATCTTTTGTTAGTATAGGTACACATCCATCAATTTAGATGACAATTCCATTGGAAATCAATAAACACAGAAACTAAATATTTCAAAGCTTGTCAACAAAGTGGTTTGTGGAGCTAGAGAGCTCAGAAAAATCACCCAATTTATGATCACTGGCTTAAATGAGTGAACTGTACTATGATCAATTTCAAATAAAACTTACGTATGATACTTGACTAACAATTTGTTCTATTTTTCTATTCCATTCGCCTCTGTACATGATCTTTTCATTTTCCGTCAAGTAATTGGTAATAGTAATCAGAGCCTGTAGAAACACAAATTGTCTGTCAGTTCTTCTGGTAAAATAAGACAATCATGAATTTGAAAAATATATCCATTTCATCATCCAATCACTAATATTTGGAGAGTTACTGGATCTGTAATATTATTAGCGAAATGAAGGAATAGATACTAGTGATAGGCAGGACAGGAAGATTGGCCTTTTGTATTAAAAGTTACAAAGTTATCTTCAAATTAAGACAGGAAATAATTTTGAGAATTGTATATTTTCATAGTGTTCAATAAACACTTTTGGAATTTATGAAGAAAAGAATCAAACGGGTAAGTAGAGTTCTTTGAGGAAAAGAAAATATGAATCACTCTGGTGACATATAAATGAGAATGTGAAAGTGTCAAAGGTAATTCAGCATGGCTGTCTCATAAATATTGACAAATTAAGAATTTTAGGCAAATGTTTTGTTTATTGTTCTTCTGAATTTTATTCTTAAAATTTTGTTTAATACAAACCAGCCACTGAAGTGAAAGGCAATGATAAATTGCTATATGTATATCATTATAGTTAAGCAAAGAATCACATATAAATTCTATTGTAAGGAAAAAGTAAAATATTAAAATAGATATCTGTACCCACTTCACCCACAGGCTTCATACTATTATAAGTGAACTCCATGATTTATTCACTGATAATAATAAACATGTTGAATGTGTTTCTTCAGTCTGCTATTTTTCTAGTAATTTATTCTCTTAATACATACTTTAAAGACACACAGGTATGCTTATTTTATTGATTTTCAATCAGATGTCAATTTACCCTTACTGGAGTAAGATAAATAACTTTGAATTATCATGATCATTAAAGCATTTTAGCATTTTACTGAGGTAGTGTGTTAAATTATATTAGTCTTTGTTTAATCCACATGCACTTAATGAATGGTAAACTTTAAGGGAGAGTTAGTATGGCACAGTAAGGAAATTCATTTCTACTTTGTCACCCTCTATAAAGATGGGAAAAGAAGATATCTACAAAGAAGTGTGAACTTGCATGTATTCACACCCGTAGCGTTCCTTCATTAATTGTGGTTAACAGACATTCTTTTTAACTGTTTTCACTTAGGAGTCATAATCATTGTAATTCATCCTTATTATAAATTGGCTTATGTTAGAAAGAAAATAAATTTATTGTTATATAATTGGAGGATCTTTAGCCTTTTTTCTGTATTTATATGGCCTACTTTATTGTAAATAATATTTAAGGCTAACAATCATTAAATGACTTTCAATACAATGGCCAAAAATTGTGTGTGTGTGTGTGTGTGTGTGTGTGTGTGCATGTGTATCTAAATGCATTAATTGATTGGTAGCCTTATGCTTGATATAAGATGTATACACCCACAGATGACATATTTAGCATTCTAAAATTGTTTTAAAATTTTGATTTAGGCTGTACTGTTCTTCTGGAATGTTTTCTGTGAGAACATGTGGTATTACAAATTAACCACATAAATTACTAATTATATAACATTTTATTGATTACTGTTGTTACCTTTATAATTTCATTTTTCTTTTATATCTGAAGAAACTTTTATAGTATTAACTTATTGACTTTATGTCCTACTTGGATCAATTGATATCCTTATGGAGAAATTTTAAAAAGATACAGGGGAACTGTATAGAGTTAAAGATCTATAGAAACACTGAAGTGTTAAAATAATGATTAAAAATTTCAACTAATTAGAAGGAGAAAACATTTTCAAACATTAATAGCACCTAACAGTTATGTGCTAAATGAAAAGAAAGACACTATCTCTTTCAGGGAGAAGCTATACAAAATAAAATAGCAGAGAAAAAGTATTTATTTAGTAGGAAAGATGAGGGTATAAAACAACACACTTTTAGTTGTGCCCTGTGGGTTTGTCAAGTCTACTGGGTTCTTATTTTACGTTCTGTCTCATTCTCTAATAACTTGAAGTTCAAAGAGAGAAAGTTTAGGAGGCTAAATTGATGAGCAAATATAGCAAAACATTTAGGTTTCATTTACGTTTTTCCACCCCCAATTTGCAATGGTCCAGTGGAAACAGGAAAAGAATTGTGCATGTTTCTAGAGCAGAGGAAGCTTGGTCTTACAATGAGTATAGGAGGAATAGGACACTACAATATATAAATGCTACTTTACTAAAAGTAATTGTATATAAAACTATTTTATGATTGTAATCATTCAATTTAATGTCTATTGACAAGTAGATAGACATGCCACTGCCTATCATCTGTTGTGATTAGAAATGAAAAAAATATTCTGAGAGTCACATAGCTTCATCAAAATTAATAGATGTCGTATTTATTTGTTACATATTTATTAAATAAGATATTTTAAATTTCCATCATACATCTCATAATTTATAAAGTTTCACATGAACTAGTTGATCTTTGTTAATGCTTGGAATGGGTATACATTTATTTTAAAAGGCAATTAATTGTTTTATATTAAATATATTATTAAATTATCTAATTTTTAATGAACATGTAGCATATTATATAAGAATATAGCATATTTTACAGAAAAAAAGCTCTGTATGTGAGCAGAATCCAAATTTTCAGATTTTGCACCTTCTTTATGAGCATGTTGACATAACTTTCAAGAAGAAAAGAGGTGACAGTGACCCATTAGCAACACCAGATATAAGTTTATAGTAAAAATCATAGCTCTCCAACAAACATTAATAATGTAATGTTAATACATAGTGAAATAAATATCTGACATCTTAATTTCAGTTCATTACAAATTTAATTTAAGGAGGTAGGCTTATACCCTCAGAGGAAAAATAAAATTTGAACATGAATACAGCACAGAGCAGATGTTTACACTCGGCTCTCATAGCTAGTCAAGTGTATAGCCTATTTTGATATTATTTGGGACACAGTATAAAGTTTGGGAACTCTCATCTTAAGTTGTTAATATCAGTTCAGAATCATTTCTTTTTCTTTGTTTAAATCAAGGGGTAACAGTATGATTTTAATTGGCTATATTGCATAGTGGTGAAGTCTGGCCTTTTAGTGTAACCATCACCTGAGTAATGTACATTGTACTCATTCAATTTTTTATCTCTTACCACCATCCTATTGTCCTACCCATCTGAGTCTTCAGTGACTATTATTCCACACTCTCCATGTGTACACATTATTTAGCTTCCACTTATAAATAAGAATGTGGCATTTGTCTTTCTGTGTCTGAGTTGTTTCACTTAAGATAATGACCTCCTGTTCCATCCATAATGTTGCAAAAGACATAATGTCATTATTTCTGTAGCTGAATGTTATTCCATTGTGTGTTCCATTCCTTTCCACCATGTGTTCTTTATTCAATCATCTGTTAGTGAAAGGTTAGTTTGATTCCATATCTTTGACATTGGGAATAGTGCTGTGATAAACATATGAGTGCAGGTATCTTTTGATGTAAATATTTCTTTTCCTTTGGGTAGTGATAACAGTTTGGCTCTGTGTCCCCACCTAAATCTCATCTTGTAACTCCCATCATTCCCACATGTTGTGGGATGGACCTGGTGGGAGATTACTGAATCATGAGGGTGGATCTGCCTCATGTAAGAGCAAATAAGTCTTGTAAGAGCAAATAAGTCTCATGAGATCTGATGGTATTATGAGGGGGAGTTTCCCTGCACCAGCTCTCTCTCTTTGCCTGCTGCCATCAATGTAAGATGTGACTTGTTCCTCCTTGCCTTCTGCCATTATTCTGAGGTCTCCACAGCCACGTGGAACTATGAGTCCAATAAAACCTCTTAATTTTGTAAATTGCCCAGTCTCGGGTATGTCTTTATCAGCAGTGTGAAAATGGACTAATACAGTAAATTGGTACCGGTAGAGTGGGGCATTACTGAAAAGATACCTGAAAATGTGGAAGCAGCTTTGGAACTGTGTAACAGGCAGAGGTTGGAACAGTTCGAAGGGCTCAGAAGAAGACAAGAAAATGTGGAAAAGTTTGGAACTTCCTAGAGACTTGTTGAATGGCTTTGCCCAAAAACCTGATGGTGATATGGACAATGAGGTCCAGGCTGAGGTTGTCTCAGATGGAGATGAGGAACTTGTTGGCAGATGGAGCAAAGGTGACTCTTGTTATGTTTTAGCAAAGAGACTGGTGGTATTTTGCCCCCACCCTTGAGATTTGTGGAACTTTGAACTTGAGAGAGATGATATAGGGTATCTAATGGAGGAAATTTCTAAAAAGCAATGTATTCAAGTGGTGACTTGAGTGTAATTAAAGGCATTCAACTTTATAAGGGAAGCAGAACATAAAAGTTCAGAAAATTTACAGGCTGATAATGTGATAGAAAAGAAAATCCCATTTTTTGAGGAGAAATTCAAGCTGACTGCAGAAATTTGCACAAGTAATAAGGAGCTGGAAGTTCATCCTCAAGACAATCAGGAAAATATCTCCAGGGAATATCAGAGGTCTTCATGGCAGCTTCTCCCATCACAGGCCTGGAAGCCTAGGAAGAAACAAAGGTCTTGTGGGCCAGGTCAACGGTCCCCGTGCTGTGTGCAGTACAAAGACTTAGTGCCCTGTGTCCCAGCCACTCCAGCCTATGAATAAAAGAGACCAAGGAACAGATCGTGCCATGGCTTCAGAGGGTGCAAGCCCCAAGCCTTAGCAGCTTCCATGAGATGTTGAACCTTCAAATGCACAGAAGTCAAGAATTGAGGTTTTGGAACCTCCCCCTAGATGTCAGAAGATGTGTGGAAACACCAGGATGTCCAGGCAGAAGTTTGTGCAGAGGTGGGGTTCTCATACAGAACTTTTGCTTGGGCAGTGTGGAAGGGAATGGTGGTGTCGGAGCCCCCACACAGGGCCCCTACTGTGGCACCAACTAGTAGAACTGTGAGAAGAGGGCCACTGTCCTACAGACCCCAAAATGGTAGATCCATTGACAGCTGGCACCATGTGCCTGGAAAAGCTACAGACACTCAACAGAAGCCTGTGAAAGCAGCCAGGAGGGAGTCTGTACCCTGTGAAGCCAAGGGGCAGAGCTGTGCAAGACCATGGGAACCCACCTCTTGCATCAGCATAACCCCAACACGAGACATGGAGTCAAAGGAAATAATTTTGGAGATTTAAGATTTAACTGCCCTGCTGGATTTTGAACTTGCATGGGGTTTGTAGTCCCTTTGTTTTGGCCAATTTCTCCCATTTGGAGTGACTGTATTTACTCAATGCCTGTACCCCCATTGTAACTTATAAAATCAAAAGTAAATAACTTGCTTTTGATTTTATGGACTCAGAGGGGACTTGCCTTGTCTGAGATGAGACATTGGATTGTGGACTTTGGAGTTAATGTGAAAATGAGTTAAGACTTTGAGGAACTGTTCGGAAGGCATGATTGGTTTTAAAATGTGAAGATATGATATTTGTGAGAGGCCAGGGTGAAAATGATATTGCTTGAATGATTGGTTTTGAAATGTGAAGACATAAGATTTGGGAGAGGCCAGGGCAAAATGATATGGTTTGACTCTGTGTGCCTACTGAAATCTCATCTTGTAACTCCTATCATTTCCACATACTGTGGGAGTGACCTGGTGGGACATAATTGAGTTATGGGAGTGGGTCTTTCCCATGCTGTTCTTGTAATAGTGAATAAGCCTCATGAGATCTGATGGTCTTATAAAAGGGAGCGTCCCTGCACAAGCTCTCTCTCTTTGCCTGCTGCCATTGATGTAAGATGTGTCTTGCTCCTCTTTGCCTACCGCCAAGATTCTGAGGCCTCCCCAGCCATGTGGAACTGTGAGTTCAATGAAACCTCTTTATTTTGTAAATTGCCCAGTCTCAGGCATGTCTTTATCAGCAGTGTGAAAACCTACTAGTGCAGGTAGATACCCAGTAGTGGTATTGCTGTATCAAATGGTAGTACTATTTTTAGTTCTTTGAGAAATCTCCATGTTATTTAATCAAATATTTTTGCAGAGAATCAGGTCATAGTCAAAAAGGCATGGCCTTGATTTATTTTCAGACAAGCATTAATTGCTACCACCCCTACAAAATTGTATCTGCTGATTTTTTACATTTACTATTATAAATAACATTTAAATAATATGCAACTCATTGGGGGGAATGAGTTTAAGTAATTATATTCAATGGAATTGTAAAAGCAAACACAATATATTTTATATCCCAGAGCATTCACTCTTTTTGTTCTCTCTGGCTAATCCACTCTATGCCACAATTTTCAAAACAGGCTCCTTTTCTCTTATAAAACTAAACTCTATAATACCACTTTCTCAGAGGAACCCTCTTCAGCCCTTTATTTAAAACAGTCCTATTCACATTTGTTTAAAACAGGGCTTACTGAGGCAGTTGTGTAAGCTCTGTGTAGTTAGTGCCTGGAGTATAATGGACACTCAAAAAATATTTATTGATGAATGAATGAATAAATTGTCAAAAATAAGTATGGACCTTAGGTAAAGAGAGGCATTATTTTAAAAGACTATTGCAGTAGGGGAAAATCTTCAGATCATAAGATCTGCAAGCACCTTATAGAACAGGCAAAGGAGAATTTCCTTTAATACGAAGGGGTAAAGAAGACAGTAAGTACTGGTTACTGGGGAGTAGGATGGAATGGTGGCTTGATAGAGCAGTTGAACAGAAACAGTCTTTTCCCAAGGTTGTCAGATTCTTGGGAGCAGTCCATAAGGAGATATTGCTCCATATTCCCATGCTAGCATTGGCTGAGTGTGATTCATAGTTCTGGGTTATGGGAAGAAGGAGAGAAAGTTAAACTTGGTCAAACCAAGTTGGAAGGTATTTTGAGCAGATTGGTCAGTGAGTTCAAACAATTAATTATTTATGAAACACAGAAAGGAAATCTGGTAAATCTGCGTTTGACTTTGTCATAAGTAAACAAGGGAAGCATTTCTGAGTCTTACCTGACTCATATGGGGGAAGGTGTATTTTTGTAGTAAGGCATTTCCCAGAACACAAAAGGCTGGGGGGCGGGGTTTCTTAATCATTGCTGCTTTTCAGAACACAGGGCTCTTATAAATGTTAAAGTTGCCAAAATGAATAATTAAATGAATGTTTGTTACAGTATGTTTAAAGTAATATTTAATGTGAAATGACTATGTACAAGTCTACATATGTACCTTTATGTATTTATTTTTATATTGATATTGGTATTTATAATATTATTCTACATAAATATGATCTAATCAACATTTTCCAACATGTCTTATTGTTAGAGACTAATCCATGAATTATAGAATGCAAATCATGCTTGGCTTGTGGCCACTGTATGCCAGTTTCACCCTTAAGATACTATGACAATTAAAAGCACATCCTGGCTTCTCCTCTTATAACCAAATGCCCCTTAGTAGAGCAGCTCTAATCTTAGTTGAGAATCATTGGAACACAGGCGTGTTATAGATTCTAAATGCTAATGTTATATTTCAGTAATATTCTCTATTTATTCTCATATGCATATCCATTGTTAAACTGCATTTGCTGAATATGTAAATCCTAAAACATAAATCGTTTATTTTATATTATCCATCCTACCATAAGTGGTTTATTTAAGCCAATCATGGGTTATACATTCTGCTTACCTGGTCAGCTATTTTCATCCCTCTGGCAAATGATACTACAAAGAAGCCTTCTGACAAGTTGTTGGAAATTGATTCCTTGCTATTAATAAAAGACAAACAAATACATGTTAACTTTGCTTTGTCTGGATATTTTTAAAAGTAGATGATTATAATGTGTAGCCAAACTCCTATATCCATCTTTTGCCAATCCCAGCATGAAGCTAGTTCATTGGAAAAAATACAGAGTGTAAACGTTGTAGAGTGCAAAACTGTTAGTGTAAAAGTTGTGATAGATAATTTCTAAAGATGACATTTCTTATGAATGTCTTTACATTCAAATAAGCAAATTTTCTTACTGCTGAAAAATCTGAGTTGGAGATTTTGTTACTGGTGACCAGAGACATTTTATGTTATATGCTATATTTTTGTTGAAGTCCAATAAATTCCAAGGAACTGTTTATTTTCTGCTATTCCTAAAACTCATGAATATATGTCATAAAATCTTTCACAGGTTAAAATTAAATATCTCTTAGCATTGAGAATACAAATGCATTATTAGGAAAGTAAAAAGAAGTTTACATACAATAAACTTATCTAGAATGAGAACATTAAGATATGTCTACTTACTGACAAGGAGTTGGGGACCAAAAAAATTTTTTGGGTAAAGGGAGAAATTTTTACAATCCCTAATTTTAAGTGTATTTATTTCGATAATCATTTTTTGCTGTTTAAAATCCATTTATAAAAAATATAAAAGTTATTTATTCCATGACAATCATCATCCATTTACTATTCCTAAGATGAGGCAGAGCATTATAATTATCCCTAGTATCCATCAATTCTTTTTAGAAACAGAATTCTCAAGTTTATCTGGGCACCTTGTTACATACCTAAAGAAGAGTTTACCGTCCTCCCTTATAACAAATATGAAATTTCTGAGTCAACTCCTTAAAGATGTAGTTACATACCCTACACTGTGTTTTCCCTTATTCTTGATTGTTAAGAGATGGTAAGACTGTCGTCTAGAACTCTGAAGGAGAAGCAAAATGCTGGGGAACTCAGCCAAATTTCCAGTCTGATTCCCTTGATAACCTTGTGCAGTGAGTTGCCCTAAAGCCCACAAATAATCTCTCTAGATTATCACAGGAATGAAAAATAACTTCTTACTTAAACCCTAGCATTAAAAAAAAATACCTTAGCCTAGTTTGTACCCTTACTAATAATTATATATTCCCTGGAAAATCATACTTACTAATAACATTTATGAAATTGCTAACAAAGATGGAAAGATGGACCATTGAGTAGGTTGTGTTTTTGTTGAAAGAATATAGGTGAACCAACAGAACACTAGAGTGAAAAAATAATTTTGCCTATCTTTCTAACTGAAATAAATTGGCAGTATTTGTCTATATGGCTGAGTTGGAAGGAATGTGAAATAATGGTCACACTCCTTAAGAGTGATTGCTATAACCTAATATTGCTTGCAATAGAACTGGGATAAAGAAGTGGTGGTATATATGCAACATGTTTTAAATGTTAATCTAGGATTCGAAATAAATGTCATAGCAAATCAATCAGAAGATAAATGAGAACTTTGAAAGAAATACTGAAGTAAGCGTTGACATTCCTCCTCATGCCACAGAACTCACATAACTTGTGATATTCTGCTGCAGGATACTTTAGAGGTATTACACTTTCTATTGGCATTAGTAAATATAGAAAATTCTAGAATAACTTCATTCTGTGAGTTGAATATTCTGCAAGTTTTAAAATCCTATATATAATGCTGAAAATGGGCATTTTCTTGCTTTTCCACAGCAGCCAAGTAAGAAGTGTGTTTGAATAAGCAAGTTTAAAAACATATTCAGACTATATCTTCTCAAAAGAAAATGAATAAAGCAGATGCAATAAGTTATCCTTCTTGTTCTACAAAACATGCATAGCAATCAAACTGTCATCTCATATTTTAAAAGTTTAGTCAAGGTCATGATTTTCAACTTTATATCCAAGACATTTAATTTGTAAGAGACCGGTAGTGACCCATAAACACACTTACAAAAATATACTTAATGAAAAGATCAATTTAGTTGAAAAATAATGGGAAATGTAGCATAAACATTTTGTTTGCATTGCCCTTCAGTTGAACCTTAATATATGAAATGTGTCATAGTGCTTTCTTGATGTGGAAGAGAAAACTAAACACCGAAGTTTTGCGTCTTCTTTCCTTAAAGTGAAGTTGTTGTTGGAAAATGGCTGTTTGGTCAGCATCTATATTTTTCAAACTCCTGTGGGAAATGTAAATAATTAATTGTACCATCAAGTTAGTCAGTAGAAAGATCAGAAAATTAAGCAAAAACAGATATATCAATTGGAAAAGTCACTGAAATAGTAATAGTTGAATTTATCACTTTAATTGATCTCCTAAACTTTGGTCTATCAGATTTTCTAATTCATTTTATATGCAGGCAGGATAAAAGGGAAGGAGATAAGGAGAGAGGGGAAAAGAAAATAAAGAAGTAGAATAAGATGGAAGAAAGCCTCCATTTGGAAATAGGGATGTAGAAAATATCACATCATCTCTAATTTCTTCATTTTCTTGTTAACTAGAAATTGGAATTATCAGGTTAGATCGTTTGAGATAGGAAACTTGGATAGATTGAATCATTAGTTCTGTCTTTAATGTTTGAGTTGTAACTTTGAAACAGAAAAGTTTGCAGAAAAAAAGAATTAAACTTCACATCTTAATACTTTTTAACATTTCGTTCCTACTCCACACTCCCCTCCGAGCAATAACAATAGCACTTTAAAAAAAAAAATTTTCTCTCAATTTTTAAGAAGTCCTTAAATTTCTCCATCTACCTTAGGCCTGTTGGATTAGTCTGGTGCTTTGTTAGTGCTCTGGCAGAGAAAACCAGTGCAATGTTTTCTACTCTATGGGATGGGTAAGAACCTGGAGAAACGAGTTGGAGCACTGGGAAAGGACCAAAAATGTAGGCATAGCTAGATAGGCTTTGGCCTTAGACTTCTATGGACTCTGTGAATGAGTTAATCATGTAAATTATCAGCCTAATAGTTTGGGAGAAAAATCAGTAATTAAACCAATGGAAGAAAATGCCCATGAGCTAGGGGTCTCAGTTGGCATATTAAGAGTCCACAGAATTCTAGGTCAGAATAAGAAGGAAAAGAAAAGACACCTGTAAGTATCCTGGTAACATCAATTAAGAGAAAATATTATAAACTTTCATATAAAAAGCATGGTATCTACAAAGAGAAAAAATAAAAATAAGGTCTGTCTGGCATTATATTTCTCTTTTAGGGCACTTAAAGCAAAATTGAGTAGACTACATGTTCAGATTGCCAAGGAGAAAGATCTGCAACCATTCCAATATAAGCTACCTTTTGGAAAACAAAAGAATAAAAAAATTGTGTGGATCTTCAGGATGATAGAAGCACTGCCTTTTAATCATCATCTCATCTGATGTCTTGTATTATGTCACCAGTAAAATATAATCTTATTCTGTCTTGATTTTGTCCAACATTTCATATTTATTCTCCCTTGCTTTGTAATCAATAAACAGATGCCAACTCTAATGTATTTTCTGTATAAAAATTAAAAAAAATTTGAAGAGCCCCTTGTATATACTTATTAATATCATCACTTCTCAAGGTATTTAATTGAGTATTAGGAGATGTTCGTTATAGAGTTCAATTATTAACACGGCAGGTGTTTCATAGTTCTGCTTTTCTTACTTTGCAGTAAATAAATGCAATTATAAGTCTTTAGTTATCTTAGATCTTGTCCTCTTAAATAATAGCAACTGCATGTACATGTTTTTTTTTTTTTTTTTTTTCTTTCTTTCTTTTTACCATATACACTCAATTTCACTTGAAAGTCATGGCAAATATAGAATAATCTTCATAGGGTTGACTTAATTCTTTTCTAATTTTGACTTTAACCTACTTAAAGAATCATATAATTCATATAAAAGTCAAAGACTGACAGGTTTTAAACCAAAGGTATATTAAAATGTTTTATCTCATCATGAACATGTTTCTCATTACTTATCCTGCAATCTTCTGAGTGCTATTTTTCTTACTTTTATTTTTTGACATTCTGTATACACCCGATGCAACTTAACAGGTTGAGATTGAAAAAAAAACAAAAAACAAAAAAAAGTATCATATTAGCTAATAGTTTTTCTAAGCATAAAAAAGACAAAATTGTGCTGTAAATTTCAACTAGTAATAAAACATGCTTGTTGTGCATATGTAAGACTCAAGAAACAGAGAAAACATCCTATGATCATTTAAAAAATAAATTATCAATTAAATATAAACTAACATTTAAAATATGACAAAGCCACCCATGTGCTTTATCAGATTTTGTAATGTCTCATTATTCCATTAATTTCATCTGTTCTAATATATTGCAGGTAAAGCCTTTGTGATGGCATCGATATATCTCACAATGCCTCTAATTTAAAGTAGTAAAGAAGCAATAGAAGTAATAAGGAAAGAAAACAATTTTTGAAATAGCAATCTATTTTCTAGATGAAAAATATAAACCACAACCATATATTTGACATGAGTATACATCAAAATCTTCCTCAAATGTGAACTGAAGCCTGAGTGTTACTTGCAGGACAGATTACAGTGCAAGGAAAACCCAATAAAAATTGTAACATCCTACTTCTTATAGGCCCTTTTCTCTAATAAGTATAGGTTTTATATATTGGTAAAATTAGAGCTTGTAGGTAAGAAATTGTTGCCTCAAATATAGTACAAATAATTTTTTTTTCTAAGTGAACTTGTTAGCTATAATTTGCCAAGGCAATTTAATACAATTAATGAAATTGGAAGTAGCATTAATTCCTGGTCGTTGTTATATTTGACATATTAAAGATAGTTTTAAAATGGTTAGAAATCTTTTCTATGTATTCAAGGATAATTAACTTTGGCACATAAAATTTATTAAAATCAAGGCAATTTATATTACAGAGCATTGTAACATACCTAGGTCAACATGAAAACACCATGTCTCTACTAACCACTAGATGACTATAATTCACAAAGGTACTTTTTCCTAATTTTGAGTGATTTATGTACATAGTATAATCAACAAATAAAGATGAGCATTAAATCTAGAGGAACCTTCATTGTGAGCATTGCGATACAATGCTTTTAATATACTGTATTTTATAAAAGAAACACTTGAATAAGGGATGCAGTTATTAGGTTATTTCTATTGAATTACTATAATTACATGTAGTTGACAAGTATAATATGAAAAAATATGTTTTTATATTAGCTTAACATTTTAAAAGAAAAAAAACAGGTAGACATTTGTTTAAATATAAATGACTAATGAAGCGTTAATTGTTCTGTATACATGTGGCTCAAAACCTGCAAAACAATTACTGAGATAAAATTCATTTGTAACTTAAAATTTTAACAATTAAAACATTTTCAATAGTTTACAGAATCAGAGATATTATTAGTAGATAGTGAGAATTTGGGCATCTTGCTATAATTTTGCAGTCACTTTCTTCCTATTTTATCCAAACCCAAATCAGGCAAAAACTACATCAAAATACCAAATCAATTCTTTCCCAGCATGTTGGTTCAGAGACACAAATATGACCATGAACTAGAACAGACAGTGCAACAAAGAAAACAGTCTTAACATATATAGAATAATTAGAAAACATTCTAATGTCCAATTTTATCATATTAATTTTTGGAAAATAACTTTTCAAATGAGAAATTAGTTGTCTTGCAAGCTAGGAAAATATTTGTGGATGAGAGAAGACTATGCTGGTGCTACATATAGGTTACATGACATATATTGGTGAAGGAGGTATTTTTTCCACATTTTATGGCAACTGTTTTAGCAATGATTTAGTGGTGAAGAGAAGCATTGAATACAAAGTGAATTTATTTATCCATTTATTCATTCAATGAATAATAATTAAAATAAATAAATAAAAACCAGGGATTACTGGGAACAAAAAATATAAAAGATCAACACCGAAGAAGAATGTCATGTCTTTCATATATCAAGCATTGAAGTAATACTGACTAACTACATTTCCCTCTTTATTCAGTTGCCAGGGGCTGCATCTTCTTTGGGAAGCTTTCACTGACTTTCTTGGGATATATTTATTGTCCTTCAGAGTAGTCAAAGAGCAGTATTTTCTGCACATTCCTAAAGTTAAAATCATTGTTTTATAATTTTACTTATATATCTATCCAGAGGTATTGAGTAAACACTTAAAAAATATGCTATTAGTTTTCAGATGTGTATCCCATCATCTTAGCACACTGTCAGAAAACAGAACAGTGTTTCTTAAATTTAATAGGCATATAAATCACCTGGAGAACTTATAAAAATGTAGGTTCTGATTGAGTATTTTTGAAATATGGACTACTATTTTGCGTTTCTAATAAGATGTTGGTGCTACTGGTCTATGAACCACACATTAAGTCACAAAGTAGCAGATATGAAATTGCAAATTATTTGATGATTTAAAAAGATGAGAGATTAAGAGTATTTATATTTAGTGAGCAAGTAGTGAAAGACGATTTAAAAGATACTAGACAGCTTGGTATTGCTAAAGACCAATAGAGAATGGCCACTGGGAGCAAGCCCATAGATTTTATGGAAAAGCCTGTGCATTAGATAAACTTTTTTTCAGGCATGAGTTATAGTGCTGTTGGCTACAAGTTCAATGTTAAAAAGTTAGCAATATACAACAAATAAGGGGTCTTTATAAAGAAACACACATTAAACAAGATTCTGTATTGATTGCTTGTTGAATCTAACCCTGTACTTCAACTAGGAGCAATGGTTCAGCATTTGCTAATTCAGTTTTCATGGAAACTGTATAGAACATAACTATTGCAAATCTTAAGAACCAACTATACCTACATAATATTCTAAATTTTGCTTTATCACCAGCAAAGAATAAAATACTATTTGTTCCTTTATAGATGAGTTTGCCAACCCCAGGCTTAGGTGATAAAGTGAAGCAAGGAAAAGAAAGATGTTGGCTTAATCTAGAGCAAACGGGAAGATTGTGAGACATTTTATATATGATGTATCTTAAGGATATATTATAAGACATTGAAGAA
>NW_016827582.1:62216-105861 GCF_001698545.2 Rhinopithecus bieti
CTTAATCTAGAGCAAACGGGAAGATTGTGAGACATTTTTATATATGATGTATCTTAAGGATATATTATAAGACATTGAAGAATATAAATATATTAATATATAGTATATATAAATATATATTTATATATTTGTATTACCAACTAAGTTTTTATTCACACTGTTTAGCTCATTAGATATTGTTATAATATTGTGTTATAATGATTGTATCTGAGTCTAGTTCTACCTTTATTTTATGTGTTATTATTGGGTTTGATACCAGATTATTAGTCATATAAATGTTCCCAATTATTATTATTAAATAAAATAATATTTTACTGTTTCATGGTAGTAATATTTATTTTGTCATTTGGGGGATATTTAAAATGTGCACACTGCTGCTTTGATTACTTTAAGAAATATTCTCTTGCTTACTACAACATTGCTTTCAGGGAAAAAAAAAAACGTTCTTTTACGATCAGTCAGTCAGTCAGTCACTTCTTGTTTTGATGAAAACTGCATGATGAGGCCAGCCTCAAGAGAGCAGTGTAATGATGTATATTAGCAATAATCGTGGTGGATAGATGATTGGAATAATATTTGTAATAAAATTTTAATAGGACTGAATATTTGCATTGGGGGGGGAAAGTATGAGGAAGAAACCAAAGATTACAATTTTATTTTTTCCTGAAAGGAAAACTAAATTAAGAACACTTGGCTTTTTCCAAAATATGCAATCTTGGAGAAAATTATGTAAAATTTAAGACATGTTCTTTCTGGTATAAATTTCATATGTTTATCGTAAGTTCAAGAGGTGGGTTTAAGAAGGAAGTAGGTATTTGAAGATATATTAAGAAAGATATGTGACTATTAAATTTTTGGAATTACATTAGGTCACACAGATAGTCTATAGTGAGAAATAAGTTTGGGCTGAATTCTGTAAAAACAACAATATTTAAGGCATATGCAAAAGAGTGGATCTCCTGCAAAAGGAACAGAGAAGTGGCCAAAGGATATGAAAGGAAATAATTTGTGATGGAGAAAATGATTGATAAATCTCTAAATAATTTACTTGAGTTAATACAGTTAATACATATTTATTGGTGACATTGGAGAGAGTTTTTGTTGTTGTTGCTGTTGTTGTTTTGTTCATTTGTGTTTTGAAACAGGATATTGCTCTGCTGCCTTGGCTGGAGTGCAGTGGCATGATCACAGTTCACTGCAGCATGAATCTCCAGGGCTAAAGTGATCCTCCCACCTCAGATTCCTGAGTAGCTAGGACTACAGACACGTACCACTATGTCCTGCAAATTTTTCACATGTATTTTTTTGTAAAGATGGGGTCTTACTGTGCTGCCCAAGCTGGTCTGGAACTTCTGGGTTGTAGCAATACTCCTGTCTTGCCCTCCCAAAGTGTTGGGATTATCATCGTGAGCCACCACGCCCAGCCAAGTTTTTTTCTTTTTTTTAATTGAGAAGTTTATAAATAAAATAAACTTCAATACATTAAGAGGTAAATGATGAGAAAATAAGAGAGATATTTGTCTATGATGTGGAAATAGGACACAGGAGGATAGGAGTGTAACAACATGGTAATGGTTTATTTTTTGATAAAAGAGTAAAGTTGCATTTGCCTAAGGCTACACTACTAACTTACTATTTCAATGTCTTATTTCTCACATTGTGTCCCAAGCTAGAGGGTTAGAAAATTTGCTCATTCATTGTTAATAGACCTGTCTTGTGTACTCACTTTATGGTGGACACAATTATTAGAGCTGAAGAAGCACAGTTGAAAAAAAAATTGCAGTACCTGCTTTTGTCATTCGTCCTTAATCACTCAAATATTTGCTGCATCATTAGTGATCTATACCTAAAAAACAGAGAATGGCAAATCCTGGACACATGTATGCTTCTAGTACAATGATTCAGCAAGTAGAATCAGAAAAATATATGTTACACAGGGCTTTTATGTCTAATATATAATTAGAATGGTTATTACTAAAAAAGTCAAAAAATAACAGATGCTGGCAATGTTGCAGAGAAAAGAGAACACTTACATACTGTTGGTGGGGTGTAAATTAGTTCAACCATTGTGGAAAGCAGTATGGTGATTCCTCAAAGAGCTAAAAGAAGAACTACCATCTGACCCAGCAATCCCATTACTAGGAATGTAGCCAGAGGCATACAAATCATTCTACAATAAAGATGTGGCATGTAAAAGTTCATTGCAGCACTATTCACAATAGCAAAATCATGGCATCAACCTAAATACTCATCGGGAACAGACTGGATAAAGAAAATGTGGTACACATATACCACAGAATATTATGCAACCGTAAAAAAGAATACGAGATTATATCTTTTGCAGGAACATGGATAGAGCTGGAGGCTATTATCCTTAGCAAATTAATGCAGGAACAGAAAAGCAAATACCTCATATTCACACATATAAGGGCAAGCTAAGTGGTGAGAACATATGAACACAAAGAAGAAAACAACAGACACTGGGGTCTACTTGAGGGGAGAGACTGGGAGGAGGGAGAGGAGCAGAAAAGATAACTATTGGGTCCTGGTCTTAATTCCTGGGTGATAAAATGTTCTGTACAATAAACCCCCATGACTTGAGTTTACCTTTGTAACAAACCTTCACATGTACCACTGAATCTAAAATATTAGAGCACAAAAGAGACTAAAACATCTGCAAAAGACAATGAAATTGAGTTTTTTGAAGACATAAACAAAATAGACAAGGCTTTAGTTAGACTAACAAAGAGAGAAGACTACAATAAACAAAATCACAGATTAAAAAAGACACAGTAAAGTTGATACTACAGAACTACAAAGGAGCATAATAAATTACTATGAAAATTTATATGTTGACAAATAGGAAAACCTGGAAGAAACTGATATATTCCTGGATACATACAATCTACCAATACTGAAAAAAGGAGAAATACATAATGTGAAAGACCTTCAACAATTAGGAATTAGGAAAAAAAAAAAAGATATTCAAATTGGAAAGGAGGAAGCCAAATTGTTTCTCTTAATAGATTACATGTTCTTATATATACAAAATCGTAAAGATTCCACCAAAAAACTGTTAGAATAAATAAATTCAGCAAAGTCATAGGATGCAAAATCAACATACGAAACTCAGTAGCATTTCTATAGGTCAATAACAAACTATCTGAAAATGAAATTAAGAAAGCAATTCCATTTATAATAGATAATAAATAAATAACAAATAAATTTAACCAAACAGGTGAAATATCTGTACAATGAAAACTATAAAACACTGATGAAAGAAACTGAAGAGGAAGTGAATAAATGGAAAGATATCTGATATTCATGAATTGGAAGAATTAATATTGTTAAAATGTCCATGCTATCCAATGTGATCTACAGATTCAATGCAATCTATCAAAATTTTAATATAATTCTTAGCAAAAGTAGAAAAAAATTACTAAAATTTATCTGAAACCAAAAAAGGAGATCTCAAATAGACAAAGCAACAATGAGCAAAGAAGAAAACTGGAGGCCTCACATTACCTGATTTCAAAATACACAACAAACCTGTAGTAACCAAAACGACTCAGTGCTGGCATAAAAACAGACACATAGACCAGTGGAACAGAAAACAGAGCCCAGAAATAAGTCCACTCATTAAAGGCAAGTGATTTTCAACAAAGGTGTGAAGGGCAAAAGGGCAGTCTCTTCAATAAATGGTGCTAGGAAATCTGGATATACACATACAAATAATAAAATGTGACTCTTATCTGTCACCGTATACAAAAATCAACTTAAAATGGATGAGACTGACTCTATGAAACTGCTGAAACTACTAAAAAATAAACATTATACAAATTGATTGAACAAGGATATTTGAGACAAGATGGCAAGAGCAAAAGCAACAAAAGCAAAATAATCAAATCGGAGTACATCAAACTAAAAAGCTTCTTTGCAGCAAAGGAAATGTTCAACAGAGTGAAAAGATAGCCTATAAATTGGAGGAAATATTTTCCAAATATACATCTGAAAATTTGTTACTATCCAGAAAGTGTAAGGAACTCAAGCACCTCAATAGCAAAAGCACGACAAATCCATTTGAAAAATGGGCAAAATCTATTTATAGATATTTCTCCAAAACACACACAGACACACACACACACATGCACACACACACACAGCATACACACACTAATCAACTGTCTTTGGTCTTTTTGATTATATATAATCAAAAGGTTATGTATTACGTATATAATCAAAAAAACAAAAAATAAATTCTGGCAGTGATGTGCAGAAAGGGAAATTTTTGTACACTGCTGATGGGAATGTAGATTAGCATAAGCATTATGGAAAACAATAAGGCAGTTTCTTAACAAATTTGAAAATAGATGTGCTGTATGATACCATATGATCCAGAAATCACACTACTAGGTATATATCCAAAGGAAATACATTGAAGAGACATCCAAACTCACTTGTTTTTTTCAGAACCGTTCACAATAGCCAAAGTAAGGAATCCATCTAAATGTCCAACAAATGAAAGGGTAAAGAAAATATGGTATTATGTGCATTTACACAATGGAATTCTATTCAATACAGAATGACAAATACCACATGATCTCATTCATATATGAAATTTAAAAGAATTCATTTTATTAAAGTTAAAAGTAAAAGAGTAGTTACCACAGTCTTGGGAAAATAAGGGGCAAGGTGAATGGGAAGAAGTTGATCAACGGGTACAATGTTACAATTAGATAGGAGAAATACATTTTGGTATTCTATTGCACGGTGATAGTAGGATGACTACTATTACAATTAACTTGAAGAAAACATTTTAAATGTTCTCATAACAAAGAAATTATACATGTTTAAGGTGATGCATATGTTAATTCCCATGGTTTGATCATTACACAACATATACATGTATCAAAACATCACTTTACCTATAAATATGTGCAATTACTCTGTGTTGATAAAAACAAAATAAGAATTTTGGCATCCTGATTTTGTTTTCTTTAACATTCACACTTATCTTGATTCTTAGCATATTTGTTATCCTATCCAAAGGATAATCAAAATAGTTTGTGTTGTTAGGTAAAGGAAGCAACATACATGAATACCACAATGGGAAGAGAAAGAACAGAATAAATGATTCTGTTTTTGTTGTTTTGTTTTTTATTCACACCTCTCTCACCATTTACATATGCTTTTTAACAAAGAGTTGTGTCAACTTTTGTGAAACCCCTCCAGTGTGTCAAATACTGACATATACCCACAAAAATGTTAAATGAGGCAGAGTAGATGGATCTGAAGAAAAGAAGTGAAACTCAGAGTTGGAGAAGTCAGGTAGACACAGTGCAGAAGTAACATTCTACTCAATGACAACTGTGTGTTAGTCTTGATCAACGAGAAAACTGTCAGAAACTGCTTTTGTTCTTGTAATATCTCCAGTTTTTACTGAAATTTAGATCTATTATCTAGTAATTTCAATAATTACTTTCTAAGCATTCAACAATTCATCACATCTACATGTTCCCTCTTAAATTAACTCATTATAAGTTCGATTTTGCTTAATTTATTCTCTAACATTTTATTACAATAAATTAAATGATAATGTTCTCATTAAAATGAAATAAGAAATGTTATCGATGAGATTATAAAAGCAACGTTTTCCAATTTCTGCCATAATCTTTATTTATTAATAATTTTTTCATGCCAATTTTTAAATGCTATTTTTACTAAAAATATGTACCTGTTTGTTATTACTTATAATTCATGTATATCATAAAAATACATGCATATTACATTAAAAACTTCACTTGTCATTTAATGTTTTTCTTTAAGGACATTACAAAATAAATAGACATCACTTCACAAGAAAATTAATGAATTTTTGTATTTTATTGAAGAAACATTTGTGGTTTAATTTTGACATATTCTTATTATTGATTTAATACTTAGTTATTCATCGGCATTTTGAAAACTAAAATTAAGGATAAAATGTTTATCCTATTGGAATATTAAGAAGTTATAATAATTTCTAAAGTTAAGTTGGAGAACATTGTAGTAAATGAAATAAGCTAGTAACAGAACTGCACATACTGCATAATTCCGCTGATAGAAAATATCTAAAATAATCACTCAGAGAGAGGAATGGTGGTTATCTGGGGCTTAAGAAGGGAAAAACTGGCCGGGCACGGTGGCTCAAGCCTGTAATCCCAGCACTTTGGGAGGCCGAGGCGGGCGGATCATGAGGTCAGGAGATCGAGACCATCCTGGCTAACCCGGTGAAACCCCGTCTCTACTAAAAAATACGAAAACTAGCCGGGCGAGGTGGCGGGCGCCTGTAGTCCCAGCTACTCGGGAGGCTGAGGCAGGAGAATGGCATAAACCCAGGAGGCGGAGCTTACAGTGAGCTGAGATCGCGCCACTGCACCCCAGCCCTCTGGGGACAGAGGGAGACTCCGTCTCAAAAAAAAAAAAAAAAAAAAAAAAAAAAAAAAAAAAAAAAAAAAAAAAAAAAGAAGGGAAATATTGGGAGTAGCTGTTCAGCAAGTGTAAAATTTCAGTTAGATAATTTGAGTAAATTTTAAAGATCTGATCTATGTCATTGTGCCTACAGTTAAAAATACTGTATTGTGTACTTAAAAATGTGTTGAGAGGGAAAATAGCATGTTCTTACCACACGTAAAACAATCCATTGATATGTGTGTATGTGTAGAAATGATAGCACTTCAGTAAAGAAATAGACATGTTTACCAACATTTAGTAATTTAGAAAGAGATTAAAAGAAGTTTTAGCATTAAGGTGAATTTAATATCATTTATGTAAAATATATCAGTTACAAACAAAAACTACTTTGTCACAGAAATACGATGGTCTCATATTGACTACTATTACCTTTTATCTCTTCTATAACAGAAAATTCGGAAGATGGATTTGGAGAACAGTGAAAGAAGATACAACAATGCAAATTGAATCAGAAGCAAATTTAATTTTTTTTTGGAAAACACATAGGACATTTTAAAAAATTATTTTTACTTGGTCAATAAGGAAAATTTACTCAAGCAAATATTAAAGAATAATTTTAATTGTAATGCCTAGGCTATTAAGAATAATTTACTGCATAACACTTTATATAATGATTATTTTTTGAGATGCAGTCTCCCTTTGTTGCCTAGGCTGGAGTGCAGCTTCACAATCTTGGCTCACAGCAACCAGTTGCATGATCTTGATTTACAGCAACCTCAGCCTCCTGGGTTCAAATGATTCTCATACTTCAGCCTCCTGGGTATCTGGGATTCTAGGACTGTGCCACTATGCCCGGCTAATTTTTTTTTGTATTTAGTAGAGACAGGTTTTGTCCTGTTGGCCAGGCTCGTCTCAAACTCCTGCCCTCAAATGATCTGCCCACCTCAGCCTCCCAAAGTGCTGGGATTACAGGTTTGAGCTACCAGGCCTGGTCTACTTTATGTAAAATATATTAATTAATACATGCAACTTATCTTATAAGTGATTTTCCTTTTTAAAGTCTAATTTATGTTGTGATGGTTGATGGTATTCTCCACATTTTATGAAATATACTCTATATTTCAATAAACATTTGACAAACAGAAAAATGTTTTAGTCTGAATAGTCAAATATTTGTTAAGACCACAAATATTTCAGAATTTAGAAAATATTTTAATTTGGATTTTCCATCTTACAATTGAGATTATGTTAATGTATTTGTATTTCGTATAGTTTCATCATAGACTACATAGACAATGAAATAATGAATTCATTGAAACTTAGCTAGTATATTTTTTAGGTTTGTTATATGCATCCAATGCAACCAACATAACTTTACTATATGTGTTACAAAAGCAATTGTGATGAAAACAGGATTTTTTTGTGAATTTGTGAATTAATTTTATGAATCCTCAAGATACGAGAAAACCGGTGTACATCTATTATCAGTAACCTTTGAAGCAATACTTTCTTTGTTTCTTTTTACTGTTATTATTATTATCTTTTTTTTTTTTTTTTTTTTTGAGGACAGGAGTCTCACTCTGTCAGAGTACAGTGGCATGATGGCTCACTGCAACCTCTGCCTAGTGGGGGCAAGTGATTCTCCTGCCTCAGTTTCCAGAGTAGTTGGGACTACAGACGCGCGCCACCAAGCCCAGCTAATTTTTGCATTTTTATTAGAGACAGGGTTTCGCCACATTGGCCAGGATGGTCTCAATCTCCTGACCTCGTGGTCTGCTCATCTTGGCTTCCCAGAGTACTGGGATTACAGATATGAGCCACCGTGCCAGGCCAAAACAGTATTTTCTTTAGCAGTATTATATGAGATTCATCTAGGTAAGGCATAAAACTCATTATTTTACATAATGATTTCATATACTTATAATAAAAATGTACTTGATTCCACAGTTGAATTTACATATCTTCATCTTATTCATTCTTATAGAAACAGTTAGATATTTCAAAGAAACAGAATTAGTTTTTTTTAGTTCTGTCATCCATATTCTAATAATCTCTTTTGCAGAAATTAATATTAATGTTTCTCTAATATTAGAAACTAATTCTTAATTTTGTGTGTGAATACAAAAGACCTAGAAAAGCTAAAGTGACGATAAAAAATAAAAATAAATTTGGAGGACTTATACTACTTGAATCAAGACATTAAAAAACAATAGAAATATATAATTTTAGACAACAGTCTGAAAGTTTGTGTGAAAAAATAACTAAATATACATATTTTAAATCCTAGGTATAGCCTCCTTCTGAATTAAAATTGACTTCTAATAAAATTTTTACAAAAAATGTTTCTAGAATTTTTATTCATGATAGCCCAAACATGAACAAGCCCACTTTGTATAAAGAGGAAAATAATAAAACAATTGTGTATTTTAGCAATGGAATTCTGCTTAGAAATAAAAATTTTAAAAATGGAAGAAAGAAAAAACAATGGAAGGTAAATTGAGAAAGGAAACAGAAATGGATCTCAGAATGATTTTGCACTGTGAATGAAGTATAGATAAAAGTGTAAGGAATGGGAGAGGCTGGCAAGATGGCCAAATAGGAACAGCTCTGGTCTGCAGCTCTCACAGAGATGGACATAGAAGGCAGGTGATTTCTGCATTTCCAACTGAGGTACATGGTTCACCTCATTGGGACTGGTTGGGCAGTGGGTGCAGCCCAAAGAGGGTGAGCTGAAGCAGGGTGACACGTTGCCTCACCCTGCAAGGGCAGGGGTTGAAGAGCGTTGGGGAACTCCCTCTCCTCACCAAGGGAAGCCATTAGGGACTGTACCATGCACTCCAGCCCAGATACTGTGTTTTTCCCATGGTCTTCACAACCCACAGACCAGGAAATTCCTTCCAGGCCCTGGGTTTCCAGAACAAAACTGGGTGGCTGTTTGGACATACACTGAGCTAGCTGCAGGAGATTCTTTTTCATAGCCCAGTGGTGCCTGGAATACCAGCAAGACATGACTCAGCAGGTCCCACTCCCACAGAGCCCAGCAAGCTAAAATCCACTGGCTTGAAATCTTCACTGCCAGCATAGCAGTCTGAGATCAACCTGGGAAGCTTGAGCTTGGTTGGGGGAGGGGCATCTGCCATAGCTGAGGCTTGAGTAGTCAGTTTTGCCCTCACAGTGTAAACAAAGCCGCCGGGAAGTTTGAACTGGGCATACCCCACCACAGCTCAGCAAGGCCACTCCTGCCAGACTGCCTCTCTAGATTCCCTTCTCTCTCAGCAGAGCATCTCTGAAAAAAATGCAGCAGCCCATTCAGGGACATATAGATACAACCCCCAACACCCTGGGACAGAACACCTAGGGGAAGGGGCAGTTATGGCCACAGCTTCGACAGACTTAAACATCCCTGCCTGGCAGCTCTGAAGAGAGCAGTGGATCTACAAGCACAGCATTCAAGCTCTGATAAGGGACAGACTGCCTCCTCAAGTGTGGGTCCCTGACCCTCATGTATCCTGACTCTCCCAGAAGGGGCCGATAGACACCTCATAGAGGAGAACTCTGGCTGCCATCTGGCTGTGTCCCTCTGGGACAAAGCTTCCAGAGAAAGGAACAGGCAGCAATCTTTGCTGTTCTGCACCCTCTCCTGGTGATACTCAGGCAAACGGGGTCTGGTGTACACCTCCAGCAAAGTCCAGCAGACCTGCAGCAGAGAAGACTGACTGATAGAAGGAAAACTAACAAACAGAAAGGAATAGTATTAACATCAACAGAAAGGACATCTACCCAGAGACCCCATCCAAAGGCCATAGACTTCAAAGACCAAAGGTAGATAAATCTACGAAGATGAGGAGAAACCAGTGCAAAAGGCTGAAAATTCCAAAAATCAGAATGCCTCTTGCCTACAAAGGATCACAACTCCTCACCAGCAAGGGAACAAAACTGGATGGAGAATGAGTTTGACAAATTGACAGAAGTGGGCTTCAGAAGGTGGGTGATAACAAACTCCTCTGAGCTAAAAAAGCATGTTCTAACCCAATGCAAGGAAGCTAAGAACGTTGAAAGAAGATTAGACTAATTGCTAACTAAAATAACCAGTTTAGAGAAGAGCAACAATGACCTGATGGAGCTGAAAAACACAGCACAAGAACTTAATGAAGCATTCACAAGTGTCAATAGCCAAATCAATCAAGCAGAAGAAAGGATATCAGAAGATCTACTTAACGAAATAAAGCGAGAATACAAGATTAGAGAAAAAAGTGGAGAGAAATGAATAAAGCCTTCAGGCAATAGGGGACTATGTGAAAAGACCAAATCTATGTTTGATTGGTGTACCTGAAAGTGATGGGGAGAATGGAACCAAGTTGGAAAACACTCTTCAGAATATTATCCAGGAGAACTTCCTCAACCTAGCAAGGCAGGCCAACATTCAATTTCAGTAAATAAAGAGAACACCACAAAGATACTCCTCAAGAAGAGTAACCCCAAGACACACAATTGTCAGATTCACCAAGGTTGAAATGCAGGAAAACCATGTTAAGGGCAGCCAGAGAGGAAGGTCAGGTTACACACAAAGAGAAGCCCATCAGACTAGCAGCATATCTCCCAAGAGAAACCTTACAAGCCAGAAGAGAGTGGAGGCCAATATTCAATATTCTTAAAAGAATTTTCATATCCAGTCAAATTAAGCCCCTTAAGCAAAGGAGAAATAAAACCCTTTTCAGGCAAGGAAATGCTGAGAGATTTTGTCACCACAAGGCCTGCCTTACAAGAGCTCCTGAAGGAAGCACTAAACATGGAAAGGAACAACCAGTACCAGCCACTGAAAAAACATGCCAAAATGTAAAGACCATCAACACTGAAGAAACTGTCATCAACTAAAGGCCGAAATAACCAGCTAGCATCACAATGGCAGGATGAAATTCACACATAACAATATTAACATTAAATGTAAACAGGCTAAATGCCCCAATTAAAAGACACTGTCTGAAAAATTGGATAAAGAGTCAAGACCCATCGATGTGCTGTATTCAGGAGACCCATCTCATGTGCAAAGACACACATAGGCTCAAAATAAAGGGATGGAAGAATATTTACCAAGCAAATGGAGCACACAGAAAAGCAGGGGTTGCAATCCTAGTCTCTGATAAAACAGACTTTAAACCAACAAAGATCAAAAGAGACAAAGAAGGGCATTACATAATGGCAAAGGGATTGATGCAACAAGAAGAGCTAACTATCCTAAATATATATGCACCCAATACAGGAGCACTCATATTCATAAAGCGAATTCTTAGAGTCCTACAAAGAAATTTAGACTCACACACAATAATAGTGGGAGAGTTTAACACCCCATTGTCAATATTAGACAGATCAATGAGACAGAAAATTAACATGGATATCCAGGACTTGAACTCAGCTCTGGACCAAGTGGACCTAACAGACATCTACAGAACTCTCCACCCCAAATCAACAGAATATATATTCTTCTCAGCACCACATTGCACTTCTTCTNCTCAAAATAAAGGGATGGAAGAATATTTACCAAGCAAATGGAGCACACAGAAAAGCAGGGGTTGCAATCCTAGTCTCTGATAAAACAGACTTTAAACCAACAAAGATCAAAAGAGACAAAGAAGGGCATTACATAATGGCAAAGGGATTGATGCAACAAGAAGAGCTAACTATCCTAAATATATATGCACCCAATACAGGAGCACTCATATTCATAAAGCGAATTCTTAGAGTCCTACAAAGAAATTTAGACTCACACACAATAATAGTGGGAGAGTTTAACACCCCATTGTCAATATTAGACAGATCAATGAGACAGAAAATTAACATGGATATCCAGGACTTGAACTCAGCTCTGGACCAAGTGGACCTAACAGACATCTACAGAACTCTCCACCCCAAATCAACAGAATATATATTCTTCTCAGCACCACATTGCACTTCTTCTAAAACTGATCACATAATTGGAAGTAAAACACTCCTTAGCAATTGCGGAAAGAAAAAAATCCTAACAAACAGTCTCTCAGACAACAGCGCAATCAAATTAGAACTCAGGATTAAGAAACTCACTCAAAACTGCACATGTACATGGAAACTGAACAACCTGCTCCTGAATGATGACTGGGTAAATAACTAAATGAAAGCAGATAAAGATGTTCTTTGAAACCAATGAGAACAAAGACACAACATACCAGAATCTCTGGGACACATTTAAAGTGTGTATAGAGGGAAATTTGTAGCACTAAAAGCCCACAAGAGAAAGCAGGAAAAATCTAAAATTGATACCCTAACATCACAATTAAAAGAACTAGAGAAGCAAGAGCAAACAAATTCAAAAGCTAGCAGAAGACAAGAAATAACTAAGATCAGAGCCAAACTGAAATAGATAGAGACACAAAAAACACTTAAAAAAAAAAAAATCAATGAATCCAGGAGCTGTTTTTTTGAAAAGATCAACAAAATACATAGACCACTAGCAAGACTAATGAAGAAAAGAGAGAAGAATCAAATAGAGGCAATAAAAAATGTTGAAGGGGATATCAGATATCACCACCAATCCCACAGAGATAAAAACTACCATCAGAGAATAGTATAAACAACTCTATGTAAATAAACTAGAAAATCTACAAGAAATGGATAAATTCCTGGACACATAAACCCTCCGAAGACTAAACCAGGAAGAAGTTGAGTCCCTGAATAGATGAGTAACAAGTTATGAAATTGAGGCAGTAATTAATAGCCTACCAACCAAAAAAAGTACAGGATCAGATGGATTCGCAGCCGAATTCTACCAGAAGTACAGAGAGAAGCTGGTACCATTCCTTCTGAAACTATTCCAAACAATAGAAAAAGAAGGAGTCCTCCCTAACTCATTTTATGAGGCTAGCATCATCCTGATATCAAAACCTGGCAGACAAACAACAAGAAAAGAAAATTTCAGGCCAATATCACATTGATGCAAAATTTCTCAATATAATACTGGCAAGCTGAATCCAGCAGCATATCAGAAAGCTTATCCACCATGATCAAGTTGGCTTCATCCCTGGGATGCAAAGCTGGTTCAACATAGGCAAATTAAGAAACATAGTCCAACACATGAGCAGAACCAATGACAAAAACCACATGATTATCTCAAAAGATACAGAAAAGGCCTTTGACAAAATTCAACAGCCCTTCATGCTAAAATCTCTCAATAAACTAGTCATTGATGGAACGTATCTCAAAATAATAAAAGCTATTTACGACAAACCCACAGCCAATATCATACTGAATGGCAAAAGCTGTAAGCATTGCCATTGAAAATTGACACAAGACAAGGATGCCATCTTTCACCACTCATATTCAACATAGTATTGGAAGTCTTGGCTACAGCAATCAGGCAAGTGAAAAAATAAAGGGTATTCAATTAGGAAAAGAGGAAGTCAAATTGTCTCTGTTTGCAGATGACATGAAAGTATATTTACAAAACCCCATTGCCTCAGCCCAAAATCTCCTTAAGCTGATAAGCAACTTCAGGAAAATCTCAGGATATAAAATCAACATGCAAAAATCACAAGCATTCCTATGCACTAACAAGAGACAAGCAGAGAGCCAGATCATGAATGAACTCCCATTTACAGTTGCTACAAAGAGAAAAAAAAATACCTAGGAAAACAACTTACAGGGGATGTGAAGGACCTCTTCAAAAACAACTACAAACCACTTCTCTAGGAAATAAGAGAGGAAACTGGATCCCTTCCTTACACCTCATATAAAATTAACTCAAAATTTGTTAAAAACTTAAATGTGAGACCTAAAACCATAAAAATCCTAGAAAAAAACCTAGGCAATACCATTCAGTACATAGGCATGGGCAAAGCAAACACCAAAAGAAACGGCAACAAAAGGCAAAATAGAGAAATGAGATCTAATAAACTAAAGAGCTTTTGCACAGCAAAAGAAACTATCATCACAGTGAACAGGCAACCTACAGAATGGGAGAAAGTTTTTGCAACCTATACATCTGACAAAGGGCTAATCTCCAGAATCTATAAAGAACTTAAACTAATTTACAAGAAAAAAAAAAAAAAAAACATCAAGAAGTGGGCAAAGGATATGAACAGACACTTCTCAAAAGATGACATTTATGTGGACAGCAAACATATGAAAAAAAGCTTGTCATCAATGGTCATTAGAGAAATGCAAATCAAAACCACAGTGAGATGCCATCTCACACCAGTTAGAATGGTGATCATTAAAAAGTCAGGAAACACCAGATGCTGGCGAGGATGTGGAGAAATAGGAATGCTTTTATACTGTTAGTGGGAGAGTAAATTAGTTCCACCATTGTGGAAGGCAATGTGGTGATTCCTCAAGGATCTAGAACTAGAAATACTATTTGACCCAGCAATCCCATTACTGAGTATATACCCAAAGGATTATAAATCAGTCTACTATAAAGACACATGCACATGTATGTTTATTGCAGCACTGTTCACAATAGCAAAGACTTGGGACCAACTCACATGCCCATCAATGATAGACTGGATAAAGAAAATGTGGCACATATTTGGAATATTTGGCACATATTTGGAATAATTGGCACATATTTGGAATACTATGCAGCCATAAAAAAGGATGAGTGTATGTCCTTCAAAGAGACAAGAATGAAGCTTGAAACCATTATTCTCAGCAAACTAACACAAGAACAGAAAACCAAACACTGCGTCTTCTCACTCATAATGGGATTTGAATGATGAGAACACATGGACACTAGGAGGGGAACATCACGCACCAGGGCCTGTTGGGGTGTGGCAGACAAGGGGAGGGATAGCTTTAGGAGAAATACCTAATGTAGATGATGGGTTGATGGGTAGAGTAAACCACCATGTCATGTGTATACCTATGTAACAAACTTGCATGTTCTTCACATGTACCCCAAACTTAAAGTACAATAATAAAAAGAAGTGTAAGCAATGAAAGACTTTATATTGAATTATACTATAAACAAATTTAATCTATTCTGGGAAAAGTCCTAAAGGTGGTAATGGGGATTGATTGGAGAGGAGCATGAGGGAACTCTTCGAGGTTCTTGTAATGTTCTGTATGTTGATACAGTTTGAGGTTATACAGGTGTATGCATTTTTCAAAGCATAAAGAATACACACTTAGATTTGTACATTTCCTAACAAAGAAATTTTAAGGCAAAAGATAAACTCAAAAAATATTGTTTTGTTAATGTCATGCACACCAAAGCATTTAGCATAAAGTGTACAGATGTCTGCAGTTTAATTTGAATGCATCAACAAATAAATCGAGAAGTCTCTAATAAAACAAATATAATATAATAAAATGTTAATAAAAAAAGTCTAGATTGTGAGTATTACAGAGTATGCAGTTATGTGTCAACTCAAAATTCATACATTGAAACCCTAATCCCCAATGTGACTGTATTTGGAGATAGGGTCTGGGAGGAGCCAATAAAGGTTAAGTGAGATTGTAAAGGTAGACCCTTAATTGGATAGAACTGGTGCTTTTATGAGAGAAAGAAACACTAGAGCTCTCTTTCTGCCATGTGAGAACACAGGGAGAAGCTGGCCATTGCCAAGCCAGAACGAGCTTCACCAAGATTTGAATTGTCTGGTACCTTGATTTTGGACTCCCCAGCCTCTAGGACTCTGAGAGAAAAAAATGCCGTGTAAGCCATCTAGTCTATGTTTCTCTTTATGGCAGCCTGAACAAACTAAGAAAGTAGTTGTATGGGAGTTCACTGTAAAATAAAATTCTCTTTTCTTTGTATTCCAAAACTTACCTAATAAAGAAAAAATTCATTTTTATATGCCACCCTCACTGCCAATCTTATTTCTGAAAGGAGATTATTCATCTGGCCTCAGCATTTCTGGTACAACTTTTTTGGCCAGTAAAATCCAAGAAGTAATGTATTTCACTTTTAAGTAAACACTTTAAAGCCAGATAAAATTCTGTTATGACTTTTCCCCCTCTTTGAGAACATTATTCCCTGATAGACACTAGCCCTAGAGACTGCAAAATAAAAAACTATGAAGCAGAGCTAGTCAACCCCAAAAAGTATACAAAATGCATGATAAATGTATGTTTGTGTTTTGTAAACTGTTGAGAATTGGGACTATAATACCATTAAGAATCTTGAAATTGATTATACCATCTATGTGATGTATTGGGTAAAGAACAGATCTCAGCATCAATAATTATCATCTTATAATTATGATTTCATAAATCCTTTAAATTCTAAGTAGCAGATCTATTAGTCATGTGCCTACTTCTCAGTCAAGTCAGAGTTTGACTTTGGATTGTTCCAGAGATGGCTAACAAATTTATCTAGCTCATGAGTAGGTGATATTTTACATTTTGAAAAAGAATATTAGAGAAATATTTATTTAGGAAAATCACTATTTTAGTTCCAAGTTGTATATTTCTGTTCATCATTGAAATAGTCATTTTAACTAGGCAATTGCTATGGTGTGTGTGTACACATGGATTTAAATAAAATAAATAGCATATGATTACTATATAAATCTATGAGGATACAACAAACAATCAATGTAAAATAAGAAAAACATAAATCAAAACATCAGTATCAACTCCTGAATTAGAGCATGATTAATGCTGATGAAAATGATTCAGTAGAGACTGAAGATTGAATCTAGGAGGGAATGATCCAGAGGAGGAGAATAAATTTACCACAACATAGAATAATATGAGTCTGTAACAAATTGTGAGTATTACAGTGTGCAGTGCTCTTTTAGGGTTGATATGGTTTGGCTCTCTCTCCCCACCCAAATTTCATCTCAAATTGTAATCCCCCTGTGCCCAGGAAGGTACCTGGTGGGAGGTGATTGGATCACAGGGGCAATTTCCCCCACACTGTTCTTGTGATAGTGAATGAGTTCTCACAAAATCTGATGGTTTAATAGTTTGTGGCAGTTCCCACTTCTCTCTCTCTCTCTCTCCTGCCACCATGTAAGATGCGCTTTGTTTCCCCTTCACTTTCTGCCATGATTGTAAGTTTCCTGAGGCCTCTCCAGCCATGTATAACTGTGAGTTCATTAAACCTATTTTGTTTATAAACTACTCAGTCTCAAGTATTTTTTTATAGCAGTGTGAGAACAGACTAATACAGAAAATTGGTACCAGGAGTTTGGGGCACTGCTATAAAGATACCTGAAAATGTGGAAGTGACTTTGGAACTGGGTAACAGGCAGAGTTTAGAACAGTTTGGAGGGCTCAGAAAAAGACACAAAGAGGAGGAAAAGTTTAAAACTTCCCAGAAACTTGTCAAATTATTGTGATAAAATGCTGATAGTGATATGGACAATGAAGTCCAGGCTGAGGTGGTTTTATATGGAGATGAGAAACTTTTTGGGAACTGAAGTAAAGGTAACTCTTGTTATATTTTAGCAGAGACTGGCAGCATTCTGCCCCTGCCTTAGAAATTTGTGGAATTTTCAACTTGAGAGAGAAGATATAGAGTATCTGGCAGAATAAATTTCCTAGCAGCAAAGCACTCAAGCGTTGACATGGGTGCTGTAAAAAGCATTCAGGTTCAAAAGGGAAACAGAGCAAAAAAGTTTGGAAAATTGCAGTCTGATGATGCAATAGAAAAGAAAAACTTATTTTCTGAGGAGAAATTCAAGCCAGCTGAAGAAATTTGCATAAGTAATGAGGAGCCAAATGTTAGTCACTAAAAAAGTGGGGAAAATGTCTCCAGGACAGGTCAGAGACCTTTGTGGCAGATCCTCTCATCCCAGGCCCAGAGGCCTAAGAGGGAAAAATGATTTTGTGGGCCAGGCTCAAAGCCCTGCTGCTGTGTGAACCCTATGTCCCAACTGTTTCAACTCTAGCCATGGCTAAAAGGGGCCAAGATACAGCTGGGGCTATTACTTCAGAGAAAGAAAGCCCCAAACCATGGAGGCTTCCACATGGTGTTAGTCCTGCGGGTACACAGAAGACAAGAGTTGAGGTTTGGGAACCTCCACTTAGATTTCAGAGGATGTATGGAAAGACTTAGATATCCAGGCAGAAACCTGCTGCAGGGGCATAGCCATCATGGAGAAACTATGAGGACAATGCATAGGGGAAACATGGAATAGGAGCCCCCACAGAGAGTCTCCACTGGAGCACTGCCTAGTGGAGCTGTGAGAAGAGGGACAGAGTCCTCTAGACCCCAGAATGGTAGATCCACTGACAGCTTGCATCATGCACCTGGAAAAGCTGCAGGCACTCAAAGCCAGCTTGTGAAAGCAGCTGTGTGCACTCTTCCCAGTAAATCCACAGGGGCAAAGCTGCCTAAGGCATTGGGAGCCCACCCTTTGCATCAGTATGCCCTGGATATGAGACATGGAGTCATAGGAGATTATTTTGGAGCTTAAAGATTTAATGACTACCCTGCTGAGTTTTGGACTTGTGGGGCCTGTATCCCCTTTGTCCTGGCCGATTTCTCCCATTTGGAAGGGGAGCATTTACTAAACTCTTGTATTTCCATTGTATCATGGAAGTAACTAACTTCTTTTTTATTTTACAGGTTAATAGGTAGAAGAAACTTGCCTTGTCTCATATGAGATTTCGGATATGGATTTTTGGGTTAATGCTGGAATGAGTGAAGACTTTGGGGGACCATTGGAAAGGCATGATTGTGTTTTGAAATGTGAGAAGACCATGAGATTTGGGAGGGGCTGGGGTAGAACAATATAGTTTGGCTCCGTGTTACCACCTAAATCTCATATCTAATTGTCATCCCCATGTGTTGAGGAAGGGACGAGGTAGGAGGTGATTGGATCATGGGGTAGAATTCCCCCATGCTGTTCTCATGATAACAAGTGAGTTCTCATGAGATCTGATGGTTTAAAAGTTTGTGACAGTTCCCCCTTTCTCTCTCTTCTGCCATCATATAAGATATCCCTTGCTTCCCCTTCTCCTCCCGCCGTTATTGTAAGTTTCCTGAGGCCTCCCCTGTTTTGCAGAGCTGTGAGCCAACTAAACCTCTTTTATTTATAAATTACCCAGTCTCAGGTAGCTCTTTATAGCAGTGTGAGAATGGGCTAACATAAGCATACACACACATAACAATTGATGGTTGATAGAATGAGGAATGCTTCCCTATAGACGTCTCAAGACGTAAGAAGATAACCAGCAATTAGAAAGAAAAGATGGATAAAGATTCAGGTAGAAAATATGGTGGTAAAAAAAGGATGTCATATTTGTATTCAATATTCCCTAGGTGTAAGAAATTTGCCTAAGCTCTGGACTTACATTTAAGGTGACACTTTGTACATCTTTCCATAGATATATCAATACCATTGTTTATTTGCCATTCCTCAAATGCAGTTCCCCATTTTATATGTTATAAAATCCTATCCTCAAGTTATTCAAGTCAAACCTTAGAAAAAAAAAAAAAAAACCTTTTAATTTTTCCCTTTTTAATTGCCCCCATATAATTCCAAACAGCAAGCACTATAAATATTACACCTTCAATAATAAATTGTGATTTTTAATTTTTATCATCTTCACTTTTATATTATTAGTTCAAACAGTCATCGTATTTATTTTACTTTATTAAAAGCTACACACAATTATTTTTCTTACACCTTTACTGATTATAAAAAAATCTCCTGTATGAATAAATATAACCATAAATATAAAATCTACAAAGTCCTGTTAATACTAAAACTATTCAATAGCTTACCATTGCACTAAAAAGCAAACCCCTTACTCTAGTCTACAAAGAATCTTAATGAAATGTTCCTGTTTCTATCAAATATCTTACCATTCTTCCTCTCATCTAATCTTCCTCCTTTAGCTATGTACATTTTATTTAAAATCCTTAAACAAAATTTGGTTCTTCAGACAAATTTTGAGCTTCCAGACATTGTTTGTCAATTTGCTTTTACTTACACTTTCATAATACCCTCTTTTTAATCTCAGATTATCAGTTTTCCAGACTGACTTACCTTATACCTTATCTGCATTAGGTATATATTTTCCAAATATACTCTGTATCATTCAGTTTCTCATTATGCTTAAATAATTAATTGCAATCAATACTTATTTTACTTGCTGTTCCTTTATTGTCACCCCTTGATGCACCTTCTAGAATACGTATTCAATGTAAATTTATTAATCACTGATATTCTGTTAGTTCTTATAGGTCTAGCATTTATTAGGAATTCAAAACAGGCATACTTTGGTGATGCAAGTTTGGTCCAAGACCACAGCAATAAAACAAATAACACAATAAAGCAAATCACACATTTTTTTTGGTTTTCTAACACATATAAAAGTTATATTTACACATGTACCATAATCTAAGTGTGCAATAATATGTGGCTAAAAATAATGTACATATCTAATTACAAATACTTTATTACTTAAAAATGTTAACTATCATCAGAGCTTCAGCCAGTTTTAATATTTTTGCTGGTGCAGGGTCTTGCCTCAATGTTGATGGCAGCTGACTGATCAGGGTGGTTGTTACTGAAGGTAGGAGTGGCTGTGGCAATTTATTAAAACTGGACAATGAAGAATGACATGTTGATTGACTCTTCCTTTTATGAAAGATTTCTTTTTAGCATGCAATGCTGCTTGATTGCAGTTTATCCACAGTAGAACATTTTTCACTATTAGCGTCAATCCTCTCAATTCCTGCCAATGATTTATCAACTCAGGTTATGTAATATTCTAAATCCTTTGTTATATTTCATTTATGCTCATGATATCTTCACCAGGATTAGATTTCATCTCAAGAAACTACTTTCTTTGACCATCTATAAGAAACAACTCCTTGTCTGTTTAACTTTTAGCATGAGATTTCAGCAATTCAGTTGCATCGTAAGACTCATTTCTAGTTCTATTTTTCCTGCTGTTTTCATGAATCTGCAATTACTTCCACCACTGAAGTCTTGAATCCCTCAAAGTCATTCATGAGAGTTGGAGGAAACTTTTTTTGAGCTTCTGTTGATACGTGATATTTTGGCCTCCTTCCATGATTCATAAATGTTTTTAATGGATCTAGAATAGTGAATTGTTCCCAAAAAGTTTTCAATTTACTTTGCCCACATCCATCAGAGAAATTACCATCTATGTCAGCTATTAAATGTGTTTATTGAATAAGACTTGAAGGTCAAAATTAGTCCTGGACTTATGGGCTGTGGAAAGGGTGTTATGTTAGTGGGCATAAAAACAACTTTAATGTCCTTGTACATCTTCAACAGACATCTTGGATGGTGAGGTATATTTTGAATGAACAGGGATAGTTTATTTTTTTTTTTATTTCTGATTAGTAGATCTTAATAATGGGCTTAAAATATTTAGTAAACCATGCTATAAATGGATGTATTGTCATCAGGCTTTGTCGTTCCATTTATGCAGCACAGGTATTATAAATTTGCCTTAATTCTAAAGGTTTAGAAGATTTTTGAAATGGTAAATGAGCATTGGCTTCAAGTTAAAGCCAACAGCTTCATTAGCCCTTGACAAGAAAACCAGTTTGTCTGTTGAAGCTTTGAAGCTAGGCACTCATAGTCCTTCTCTAGCTTTGAATGTCCAGGATGGCATCTTCTTCTACTATAAGACTGTTTTGTCTACCTTCAAAATCTATTGTTTTGTAGCTACTTTTATTAATTATCTGGGGTATCTTCTGGATAACTTGCTGCAACTTGTCCATTAGCATTTGCTGCTTCATCTCGCCCTTTTATGAAGATGACTTTTTCTTTAACATTATTTACCAACTTCTGCTCAAACTTTACTTATTTAGCTTCCTCGCCTCTCTCAGACTTTATAGAATTAAAGAGTTAGGGCCTTGCTCTGGATTAGACTTTGGCTTAAGGGAACATTGTAGCTTGTCTGATTTTCTATTTGGATGACTAAAACTTTTTCCATATAAGCCATAAGGCTGTTTAACTGTCTTATCATTTATGGGTTCATTGAAGTAGCCTTTTTCATCTCCTTCAAGAGCTTTTTCTTTGCATTTCTAACTTTGCTGCCTGTTTAGTGCAAAAGGCCTAGTTTTTGGCCTGTCTCAGCTTTCAACATGCCTTCCTCACTAAGCTTAATTATGTCTAACTTTTCACTTAAAATGAGAGATTTGTGACTCTTCTTCTCACTTGAACACTTAGAGGCCATTATAGAATTACTAATTGGCTAATTTTAATATTATTGTGTCTCAGGGAATAGGGAAATCTGGGGAAAGGGAAAGAAACAGGGAAATGGCTGGTTGGTGAAGCAGTCAGAACATACACAACATTTATCAATTATGTCATATATAAGCATGGTTTCTGGCAACCTCCCACCAAAAAAAGTCACAATAGTAACATCAAAGATCACTCATCATAGATCACCATAACAGATATAATATAAAAGAAAACATTTTGTATATTGAATAATTACCAATATATGACACAGAGACACAAAGTCAATTCATGCTATTGAAAAAATAGTGTTGACAGACTTGTTCTATATAGGGTAGCCATAAACTTTAAATTTTTAAATAATGTAATATCTGCAAAGTGCAATAAGGTAAAGAAAAATAAAATGAGACATTTTAATGAATATTCATTAAGTTAAAGATAACTAATTTATATTGCATGAACAAAGACAGATTTAGCAGATAAAAATTAGGGAATAGAGAGAATGGGAGTTACTGGGAAAGTTGGAAGAAATGAAATAGTTACTGAGGATATGGCATACTATTTTTAGGCATTACTGAAATAATGCCATCCTTATTTAATAAACTTTGGTGATCACACTAGGCTAGCTAATGACACATAATTAAATTACTGTATCATTTAATTTTAGTAAACCTGGCTTGATGGTAATAGTCCTGAAGAGGAAAAATGTGATGTACATCGAGGTATATTAATTTTCCAGGGCTGCTGTAACAAATTATCACTAACTGGTGGCTTAAACAACTGAAAATTTTCTCACAGTTTTGGAGGACAGAAGTCCAAGATCGAGGTATTGGTATGGGTGGTTCCTTCTGATGGCTGTGAGAAAGAATCGGTTCCATTCCTCTTGTCTAGCTTCTGATGGTTTGTTGAAAACCTTTGGCATGAGTTTGTCATATTTTAAGTATGCTGCAGAAGCACCACCTTGATATTTGCCTTTATCTTCACACGTGTGAAGGTTTTATGTCCAAATTCCCCCATTTTATAAGCTATACTGGAATAGGACTCCCCCAATTACCTCATCTTAATTAATTACATCATCAATAACCAATTTTGAAATAATGTCACATTCTGGGGTATTGTTTTAGGACTTTAACATCTGGACTATAGAAAGAAGAGCATAATTCATCCCATAACAATGTGGCTACATAATTTTAGTAGTGAAAAGCAGAGAGGGGAAAAGAAGCCGAAACATGTGCAAAAGAAATACAAGAGTGTTGGCCCGTGGAGATCTACCTAGATATGTCGAGAATTGACCATTGATTAAAAAAACAAAAAAAGGAAGAAGGAATAAGAATAAAGTATTAGAGATATTGTTTAGTTAGCTAAACCAACAAAAAAGACTACTTTGTTTTGTATCCATCTCTTGGAGGTTATTTTTCTTTGTGGCCTGGTTTATAAGATATTCTTATCAATTACATCTTCTTATATTATTCCTCGCATTTTTTTTTTTAGTTGATCACCTGACAGGATAAATTCAGTTCCTATTTTTCTATCATAACAAGAAGTCTGAAATAGTTTTTTCAATGGTAAATGTTAAGTTTACATTCTGAGGAGACATTGAAGTTTGAGAGTAGTATGTTTGCAGCAGGGTTTTCAGAAATTCCCTGATTATTTTCATTGAAGAGTTCCTGGGTATTTTGTTGTTGTTTTTAGTAGATGGAGTGTACAATAAAAGCTATTTTGCAGATGTATTTATTCATTCTATACAAATGTGCTTAAGTACTTATGATGAACCAGTTCCTGTGCTACATTCTGAAGAAACTGAAACTAAGAAATCTAAGAAGTTTCCTCTGGATATTTCCAGTATATTAAGAGAAATTTTGTCCAAATGGCATGTTATAGTTATCAATATTAATACACCTAAAACATATTTAGATATAGCAAAATATGGTAAACATACTTACTTGTCAATCCAACAGTCATTTCTACTTATTAATAAAAATACTCAAGATTTGTTCCTGTTCAGTGTTACAAGAGAATATCACTCTGTCTTATCTCCATTTCGTAGCTTGTGACTCTTTGATAGAGATAAGTTTAATGGCATGCATTTGAATAAAGCCTGGAAAATGGTACAGGAAGATGATGGTGGGTGAGCTTCAGAAAACAAATTTTATCTATATTTTAAAGAGAAGATACAAAGAAAAATATCCCTTTCTTCATGCCGTTGGAATCATGGAAAGTGAAGCTGTTGTAGCCATCTTAAATTCAGAGAGATTGACCTGAGAACAAGTCAAGATTCTAAGAATAAAGTAGTAGATGTCTGAAAAGTTGCCTGGTCTCCAGAATTATTACTATATGAAATAGACTGTGTACTCATTGTCTAAGCCATGTGTAGTTAAATATTTAGTTATTTATAAACAAATTATCTTGACAAGTATTTTGTACAATCATTCTTTCTCTTTCCTAAATGTAATGGCATTAGGCATTACATCGAGTTCTTCGAGTTCTATCCCTAACTCTGGGATTTACGAGCATTGAAGTGGTACATTTCTTCAGAGATATTTTCATTGCTCAGTTCAAGTAACAACTGACCAAAATAAATGGTAAATTAAAACCTATAAAACTTTTGATACAAAATAATTATGATTTTCTAGGTCAAATGAAGGGTAATAATTACCTCTCATTTCCTCAAATTTCATTGGACAAGTGAACACTTAATGCTGCTAATTACAATGATGAGGTTATAATTCTTCAGTTTTTGTTAACCTCTTTTACCCTGACATTTAACCTTTTCTTTCATTGATGTTCTCTCTCATTGATAAAGTACATGGAATTCATACAATTTTCAAAAATTATTGATATTTTATTTAAAGTCATGCTTATTTAAAACATTAATATAAATGTACCTTTCTTGCAGATTAAATTTAAAGTGATAATATGCAATTTATCATACCTCTACTTAGTTTCTTCCTCAGCTGTATTTTGCTTTGTTTCTCCACACTGCACTCCAGTGATAGACAACTACTGAATTCTCAACCTGCATTGGGTATTTTATATTATCAAAAGTTTATACATTCTGTTCTCTGCTCTGAATGACTTTCTACCCTCTCTGTGTAGTTGTCTCCTTCTACCTCATAACCGAGTTCCAAGGAAACTGTTTCTCTGAACTGTTCTCTCACCTCCCAATAGGGTCACATATTTATTTTATGTTACCATAACAACTTATGTGCATAATTCCTAGCATCGTTCAACTTTTATGCCTGCTATCCAACACATTACTCAGAATATAGAAGGCACACAATAAATGCATGTTGAATACATTAACAATAGAAATGAGTGGTTTCCTTCTTTGATTTATTCTTATCTTTTGTGTAACAAAGCTGCTATTTGACAAAGAACAATTTACGGCTACTTGTTTCATACACCTGTTGTTCAGATTCATTCGTATGGGAAACTACTTGTGAAAGTAAATAGAAAATAAAATGAAAAACATTGTAAGTAGGAAAAAACACATTCTGTAAGTTTTATTACTTTCTGATACAGGATGTAACAATTTTTTTCTTTTATAAAATTGTTTATTTTATACAATGTCAAAATGCCTATTGCTTCTGGAAACACACTACCACTTTCTAAACAATTTATTTATTTTAATGAACGTATTTTTAGACCAGTTCCAAAATGTGTAGAGGAAATAGTCACACTAAAACATTAGTTTTAAGAATATATTCATATTTAATATATAGTGTCAGAGACCTATAAGGAAATTCAAGATCATATCATATAAATAATGACAATGTATCTCTATTATCGATATAAAACAAATGAGGAATAGAGGAGGTAAATACTTTCCTTTGTGCTATCAGTTAGTATTCTTGACCTAAACAAACATTATGAAAAGAAAACTTCTTCTTTTTTTTTTTTTTTTTTTTTTTTNCTCCCAAAGTGCTGGGATTACAGGCTTGAGCCACCGCGCCCGGCCAAGAAAACTTCTTTTAATGGCTTGAATTTCTCCTCTAAATATTAGCACAAAAACTTACATATTGCATTAAACTAACTTGACATAACCATAAAGTCATAGTGGAGAAAACGTAGCAGAATTTTAATTTGTTTATGAGACAATCCACATGACATTTTCATCAATTTAGTAAATGTCACATTCTCAAGATTAATATGAATCACACAATACAGTCTTACATATAAGGAACTTTTATTTGTGATTTCTTGTTAATAATAAGGACATGTTCTCTTTATTATATTTTTTAAAGATGAATGTATTTTCTCAATTTTTATATTATTGGAAAGTAAGGTTGATTAGAATCTGTATTACACAGGGAAATTTCATATTGAAAAGACAAATTTTATGTTAAAAGTATGTAATTTCAACATAACAAGAACTGATAGACTTCAAAAGCAAAATATAATTTGTATATTAAATAAAAAATACCCAGGTCAAAATAGGAGAGCAATTTACTAGAAACACAGGTAAAGGAAAACAGTTTAATATTGTGGAAATAAATAATCATATTGTAGTACTAAAATAATTATGACCTTTGTGACATTTGAAAGATTTGAAACTGATCTTTCTGAATCATTCTTTGTCAAAGATATACATATATGCTGCATCTAGGTTTTGCAAACATCCTTTAAAAATGGACTTTGAGCACATAGACATTAAAGAGTTTAAGGTAATAGTCAATAGAATTGTCAATAGTAGAATGAAAAAAGATTTAGCACAGAATTTTAAAAGTTAATTTATTGTTTGTTTGTTTTGTTTTGTTTTGTTTTTTGAGATGGATTTTTGCTCTTGTTGCCCAGGCTGGAGTGCAATGGCACAATCTCCACCTCCCGGGTTCAAGCGTTTCTCCTGCCTCAGCCTCCCGAGAAGCTGGGATTACAGGCGTGCACCACCACACCCAGCTAATTTTTGTATTTTTAGTAGAGACAGGGTTTCACAGTGTTGGGCAGACTGGTCTCAAACGCCTGATCTCAAGTGATCTGACAGCCTCGGCCTCCCACAGTGCTGGGACTACAGGCATGAGCCACCGTGCTCGGGCTATTGTATTTTTTAACGAGCATTCCCTGTAGCCATTCTTCATTTTAACATAAATGAACAATATGAAATTTTAAAAAGAGGGAACTTATTTAGATACAATTATTTCTTATTTTCATTTACGAATTTTAAAATACTATGTTGGGGAAGATATAAAAGATCAGTATCTGATAATCTTTAGTGAAAAAATAAACATTTCTTTCTGATGGCCTTAATTTTGTCTGTTTTAAAAGAGAGGTAAATGCTTTCTTTCATTTAAAAACATACTAATTGGTTTTCACATATATATGTAAATATACATATGTGAAAACAAATTAGTGTGTGTGTGTATATATATGTGTGTGTATATATATATCAATTATTTATGATGTTTTGGCCAAGAACAGACCTCATATACAACAGTGGTCCTATAAGATTGTAATTTTTTTTTTACTGTACTTTTTCTATGTTTAGATATGTTTAGATACACACGTACTTACCATTGTGTTACTGAAATGGCCTCACTGACTGGGATGGTACCTGAAGTTCTTGGTCATGGCCAAGGTAATCAAAGACACAGACATACCAAGGGTGAGGTTAGAGCAGAAGTTTAATAGGCAAAAAAGAACAGCTCTCTGCTTCAGAAAGAGGTACCACAAAGGGTTGCCGTTCCACAGTAAAATGCAAGGGTTTTAATAAAGGAGCTAGTGGGGAGGGGGCACTTTATCTACATATGGCATGAAAAACCAGCTCAAACCACGTATGTCATTTTCATAAAGCACAGATCTCTAATAGCTGCAATCCCAACCTTTTATTATACAGGTTGGTCCTTAGCCTGCGCTACTCTATGTTTCTTATCTCTTTCCTACTGTGCATGTGCTAAAAAAGGTGTGAGAGCAGAGCCCCCATGGTAGACATGCCGGGCCCAAGGTAGTACTTTCTTTTGGTGCAGTTGCAGGCATCCTCCTACCCTGTGCAAGTTTCCAGCTTCCTTATCTAAATATGTCCCCCAAAAAGAAAGGTATGTGTTTACTGGGAACTACCTTACATGTGTAAAGGTTGCTGATTACCCAGGAAGTTCCTGCTTTGTGTTGGAGTGGCTTCCTTATCTATGTTTACAGTCAGATCTCCCAGGCTACTCTTTGTTAGAAGTGATTTCTTGGGCTGCTTTTTGTTAGAAGGGAAGTTCTGCCAAAGACTCTTTGCCCTAACTTTCTGCCTAGTTAGTTTCTTTCTACCTCCTCTCTTATTGCATTTGCCTACAGCATTCAGTAAAAGTTTGTAGCCTAGGAGCCATAAACTACATTATATAGCCTAGGAATGTGATAAGGTATACTATCTAGGCTTGCGTAAGTACACTCTATGATGTTTGTGCGACAGTCACCTAATGATGTGCTTCTCAGAGCGTATCCCTGCCTTAAGTGATGCATGATTGTATCGCAATAGCCACCTCCCCTTTTAAAAATAAACATTTTATATAAAGACTGTCTTTACCTAAGTCTAGATTTGTTTTTATTTGACATGGGAAAAGTAGATACTGTTTTTTGGGGAATTTATATTTATATATTAACTTTAAATATAAGTTCTTACCCATTAGAAATGTTGTTGTTGACAATGAGGTTAATATTGCAGGGAGGGGAAAAGAAAAATATGGTTTCAACTGAGAAATATAAAGGCCAAAATTGTGTTATAGTAAATACATTCTAAGATAGAGATGTTCATTTTTAATACTAGTGTAAGCCTATACCACAAAAGCATCTAAGTAAGTTACTTCTCACACACTAACCCATGTTAGTTCCCTGACTCAGATTCACATTCAAACAGTGGAAACTGCTTTAACAGGGTGATAACTCTTTTCTCTTCCCTGGGGCAAAATCCATTTAACCTGGCCTGACCACCTAACCAGGTGTGAATCCTCACTGAGGTGCAAATTCATTTCTGTATAATAGAAAGGTTACCAATTCACCCCTAGGGAAACAACAAGTGATCAAGGGTAAATCATTTGAATTCAGTTCTAAAATACATAACTAAAATAAAATATAATTTCAGAAACAAAAAGATACTGCTGGGATAACTTGCAGGGAATGTTGCTTGTGAAAAATATAGCTTTGGTGTGGCTTGATCTAGGAGAAGTTCTGGCCGTGCAATATGGAAGTACTTGTAGATTGTGGTCTATAAGACTCATGCTCCAGCGTTGCAATTAAATCCTCTAAAATATCATATATATCTCAACTGAAGCAGCCTCACTCCTCCACAACATGAGTTGCCTTTTAAATTGCTGCCTTCCCAGGGATTTCTTTCACTTAAAGTGATTGCAAAGGAATACTTCATTATTGCGCAATATATATATTTGACACTTCAAATGGTTTTCTTTGGCTTCTAAGGGGCCGGTGGCCATAAAATCTGTCTTGTTTGGAGTGATAAGCATTTGTGAACTCTATGTCATTGTTTGCTATACTACTTTGTTGCACATAATTGTCAACATATATGATAAACTAGCTTTGGAAGTGCAAAGGTCCATCATGTTTCACTGTGCAGTACAGCAACATGTCAGCTGCAGTACAGATGTGGGGGTAGGTCACTCATAGCCTTTGCAGTAGATTTATCAAATTGTTAATTGTGTCAAAATCATTAAATATGATAGAATTTATAATAGTTTTTGACAGCACTGATAACTGAAAATGAAAAGGTTAAAACTATAACTTTATATTCTCAATGACGTGTCTTCTAAAATATATGAAATCAGTATTTATTAAAAGATTAGCTTAAAATTTGTCTAAAAGTTAGAAATTATTCCTGCTCCTTTTCAATGAAGGCAATAGAAAGAAAGAGTTGCCAAAACACAATCATGAACTTTTAATTGTCTCATTTGACATGCAGTTCGCTTCTTTAAATAATTGTACCAAATCTCATTGGCACCATCATATAGGTGACATAATGTTAATTAATCCTTTTAAAGTTATATGTGTTACGAAAGGTATTACATACTTGTGTGATTATGAAATATATTACATAATTTCAGCAAAGAATAATCCCCAGTTTATGTGAGAAACAAAGTAGATGAAAGCTAAAAGCTTAATCTGCTAGAGATACATATTAAGAGGATAAAATAATAAAATAACAGCAGAAAGAATAGAAACAAAACATTAACTCAAACACACATGTCCTACCAGGTTTATTTTGACTTAAATGATAGCAGATGTCCATTGTCACCACTGGAGCAGTCTGGAAATCTTTATCATAAAGTCTAAGGTTACATTTAAGTATGATGCAACTACATTTGATTAGAAATATTAATAAAGGTAATAAGCAATAACATTAACAAAGCATGAAATTTTACAGACTGTTTTCTAACCACAGAAGTTAAAATATTAATATTATCTGCATATTGCAGATACGGAACCCAAGGCCCCAATGGTTTACATAAATTTGCCAAGACAATAAGTTAATAGCTATACAAACTGAAACAACACAGAATCTCAGGACCCCAAACTTATAATGGCAAAGGGAAAGTTAAGCTTGGGAATTGAGTCATACAAAAAACTGCCTTCCTTTTGTTCCCAAACAGATAGCTGTGATGATAGAAGGCCACATATCTCCCCAGATGGCTTCCCTTACAAATTACTCACAAGGAAATTTCTGGTGGACTTCAAAACCTTTCCGAATATGTATGTCCCACAAAATAGTCCTAAAACAGAGATCTGTTGATTCTCACCATACAATTTAAATTAACAGCTTATCTTCACAGGCATGGGACAAAACAAGAATAAAATCATCCTTCTGCCCACCCAAAAGGAATGACAAATGCATAGTATACTTCTTCCTCTACTCTATCTTTTCATATGTTTACTGTATCTTATGTAAAATGTAAATCTACTCCTTGCAAGAGGAATGTACAATTGACAATTTTTCTAACCCCTTTTCTCTCAGGTAAAATGTAGATTCATTGAGCCGTCATCAAAGCCTTGCAAGAATGTTACCACTTGCCTCATTTCCTATCCTCCCTCTCCCTCTTTTTCCTTTCTTCCCTACTTTCCTGCCTGTTCTTTACCCTTTAAATATTGAAATCCAACCAGGTGCAGTGGCACACAGTTGAAATCTTAGCACTTTGGGAGGCCAAAGAGACCCGATCATTTAAGGCCTGAGGTTTGAGACCATCCTGGCCAACATGGTTAAACCCTGTCTCTACTAAAAATACAAAATATTAGCCTGGTGTGGTGATGGACGCCTGTAATCCCAGCTACTTGGGAGGCTGAGGCAGGGGAATCACTTGAACACCGAAGGCAGAGGTTGCAGTGAGTCAAGGTTGCGCTGTTGCACTCCAGCCCTAGGCAACAAGAGTGAAACTACATCTCAAAAAAAAAAAAAAAAAAAAAAAAAAAAAAAAGGAAAGAAAAGAAAAAAAAAAAAACTTGAAATTCTCAAATAACTTTTTTGGAAAATCAGGGATCAGCGATGTTACCGCTGTGATTTGTGTTTCTTCTTAAGCACGTCTTCAAGCTTCGCAAAACAAATCTCTACATCAAGACCTGGCTGAATTATTATTCAGTTTACAACACCAAGTTTTAAATAGAGACTGTGACTACTGACATGGACTCTTAACAATTACACTATGACTCTTCTTGCCAGAATACAGAGATCAAATATTCAGGCAGCCCACCTGGATATCACCTCTCTACCCCAAAGATATCTATTCTTCATAGAAACATAATGACATTGAAAAAAAATCATTTATTGGTTCATCTTTAGTTTGGCATGTATAAATACTTCATAACTCATATGACCATTTTTTAATTACATAAACTTTCTAAAACTATTTCTCCATTTAATTCAGTTTAAGAATTATCTAGGCAGTTGGGTTAAAATGCAGCTTTGTGGAGGAGATTCTATTTTTCAAATTGGGCTTATGAATATGCGTATTTAAATGTTAAAAGATAACTGTGAGGTAGGTGATATATGGGTAACATTATGAGAAACATGACCACCATAATCATCTTTTAAAATCATAAGCAATTTCTGTCTTCCCAGATGAATTTCAACATTATATAACTTAGAGCCTTTCCTATATAAAAATATCACACCAGAAACATAAAACTGATACAACAATCTTTATTTCCTTTGCAATGGTAAATTGCTAGATCTTAGACTTATTATTTGAGACATTTAGTGGAAGGAAAAGCATTCACAAGATTTATTGTGTTCAAATGTTTACAAAAATAAAATATTACATATCATTGCTATTATCAATCCTTACAGTAAATATGCTGTCTTCCAGGGAGATTGGAAGTGTTGCAGATGCTAAGCACCTGTAAGCCAAGATCCTTGAAGGACAACCACGGTAGAAGCAATGAACCAAAAGTAAAACTCTGTTAAAGACACAGGCTTTGTTGCTACTGATAATGCATAATCACCTAGCCTTCCCTGACTGAAAGTATGTATTACTTCCTCTTCTGCCCAAAAGATTGTAGAAGATATTTGTCATTTTTTGGCTGCGCATCAATCAAATCCTAAGACCCTTCCTTTGCCACCCCTTATTGCACCTAAAGAGATAACATTTATGGGAGGAGAGCGTTGCCTTCACCTCAGAAGCACAAGGGGATGGTTACCCTTCCCACTGCTCTGCCCCAGCCTGGGAAATCGACAAATGTCTGCGTCTCAGACATTTGGAAACTCTATTCCAGAAACTTTGAGTTTTGAGTGATGGTGAATTAAGCTGTTGCAGCCATGGCCCTTTGTAACAGCAACTGCTTATAAACCTCCAGAATTTATTTTTCTCCTCAACGTATTTTATAGATGTCCAGCTTCCTGATGATTTCATCAACCCTTAAATAGCCTTCTCATATATAATTATGATTGCTATATATCATATGCATTCTGTTATTGTTGCTATTACTTAATACATGGAGAATCAGATGTGTTTCTTGTAACCCAGAACCTTAACTGAGAGTGCTTGTCTTAAGAATCATTGTTTGAAGAATAGACTAGGAATAAAGGGATTTAAGCAAAAAATTGTTTTTTTCCTTTTAAATACTAAATGTTTTTGTTAATTCTTTCAATTATTCTTGTTGTTATTTTAAAATGTAGTAAATATATTTATTTTATTTTGAGACTGGGTCTTACTCTGCCACCCAGGATGGAGTCCACTGGCACAATTTCAGCTCACTACAATCTGCACCTCCCAGGCTCAACAAATCCTCCCATCTCAGCCTCCTGAGTAGCTAGGAATACAGATGTGTGCTGCCACACCCAGCTACTATTTTTTTTTTTTTTTTTTTTGGTATTTTTTGTAAAGACTAGGGTTCACCATAATGCCCAGGTTGGTCTCAAACTCCTGGTCTCAAGTAATATGACCCCTTGGCCTCTCAAAGTGCTGGGATCACAGGCATGAGCCACTGTGCTCAGGCAAAACTTAATAAATCAGAATCTTTCTTCTTTAGAGGAGATAATATACTTTGACCTACATAAAAACCCATTGTTTTATGGTTCGGCTATTGTGAGGTTTTCATACACACACATCAGCTATCCACAAGCTTCTTTTCAATACCTTATCATTTTTTTTTTTTTTTTGCCATTCTCTAACTTCCAAGTATATTTGGCTTTTAGCCACTGTATCCTTCCTTGTTAATGCTTGACTTGTTTAAATTTTAGGAAGTAAATATTTGATTCATGTTTCTGTAACTATAGTGTTGTTGGAGTCTGACATTAAACAGCTTACAGTTACTAAATTCATAGCCGTCCTTCGGCTTAAACAATTCAATAGTGGAATATGCTCCTATATGTAATCATTAATTGGCTAATGTCATTATTGTATCCTGTTTCTACATATTGTTAAATACACTTTATGTAAATAGGGGATGTTTTTGCATTTGTTTGCTTTGTTTTTAAGCAGAATTTCCTTTCTTTTTTTTTTTTTTTTCCTGGAGACTTTGTTTCTTTTTCTTTCTCCTTAATGTTTTTTCTCTCTCTAGGTCTCTTCCTGACATCTAAGTAATGGTTTCTAACACCATTGTGAGGTACAGCTAAGAACCAAGATTTTAAACAAATTTCTTCCTGAATTCCAGATTCAGCCAACTGCCTACCTATTATATTCACTTGAGTGTCAAATAGATACATCAAACCTCTCTATGTTTTTGCAAACTTCACATTTCTTTATTTTATCCTTGTCCTTCAAACGCAATTTTCAATTTTTCTCTCATCACTTATTTAGATGCTTGAACCAAAATTTTATTCTAGATGCAGCCCCCTCTTTAAGTCATAACTCCTATCCCAACTCGTCTTCTGGTCCTACTAGCAATTACTTGGAGAATATATTCTGAACTAATTCACTTTAAATACCTCAACGATTACTCAGGTCCAGGCATAATTATCATTTTTGGAGATTACTGGAAAAGCCTGCTAAACTGGCGCCCTGTTACTATTTCTAAGTCCCTCAGAATGCTTTCGTCAGAAAAGACACACTTTAATTGTAAAAATAAACTTCCGATGAATTTCCCTTGTGTCGATAGCCTTTCAATCCACCTGCTATGGCAATGGTATGGCTCTTGCGTCGCTCATCATTGCCACATGACATCCCAGTTGCTCCTCTTTATTCCCAAAGGACTTCTCTTTGACCTAAAGGCACTAAAGACCCTAAGTTTGTTTCTGCTGTGGATGTTCATATGTGCCCTCTGCCTGTACAGTTCTTGCTCAGATATTTGCATGTCTTATTCTGTCACCTATTCACCTTGTCAGTTCAAATTCCACCACATTAGAGAGATAGTTTCTTACCATGTTCATCAGGTAAGAAAATGTTTGATTTCAAATTTAAAAACCACACACACACACCTTCAATTATCAGAGACTTAAAGGGCAAGGAGCATTTTTCTCAGGTAAAGAGAATTCTGATAGTAAATAGTTTCTGGATGAGTTCACCTGCTCAACAATGCCATCAAGGGCCCACATTCTTCTTTTTAAATTATTTTTATTTGTAATTACTATGAATACATACTAGTTGTACGTATTTGTAGAGTTCATGTGATATATTGATACAAACATATGTAGCAACTCCCCCCTCTCTCTTCCTCCTGCTTTGGCTCTATGAAGTGCAGGCTCCTGCTTTGCCTTCTGCCATTATTTTAAGTTTCCTGAGGCCTCTCCAGAAGCCAAGCAGATGCCAGGATCATGATTCTTGTACAGCCTGCAGAATGACGAGCCTATTAAACCTCCTTTCTTTATAAATTTCCCAGTCTCAGGTATTTCTTTACAGCAATGTGAGACAGATGAATACATAAATTTCACATAAGTGAAAATTAAACTAGCTTGATTTTTGAACATAAGTGAAACTTTGAGTTTATTTTGTTTAAATCCTTCAAATAATCCTAAGTAAAACTTAAGTCATCTTCCCAAACTGGTATAAGATAATCACTTGCAAGCAATCCTCTTCCACATGGAAACGTCCATTGTAATATCCAATCATTGTAAAGGTTAAATGACTTCCTCATTGTAAGACATCCTGTAAAGACATGCTTCTTGCCACTTTTCAGTTTGACGTCTCCAGGATCTCTATATATACGTTTTGTATGGCAATAAACTTTTAGATTTTTCTTAATTTGATCTTATTTTATTTTTTACTTTATATGGCAAAAGAGACCTTGTGAATGTAAGTTACTGATTATGAAATGAATATATTATGCTGTGTTATCTGGGAGACCCAATGTGTTAGCAAGAGCCCTTATAATATATAGGAAGCAGGAGGGTCAGAATCTTTAGGAGATGTGATTAAGAAAGCAGAGGCCATAATGAATGGTCTGTTGGCAGCCAGCCATGAGCTGGGGAATTCAGGCAGCTTCTAGAAGCTTGAAAAATAAGGGAACAAATTCTCCCCTACAGCATCAAGTAAGGAATACAGCCCTGTCTATAGCTTTGTTTTGATCCAGTGATACTATTTTAAACTTTGGATCTCCAGAACTGTAAGATAATAATGGACTTTGTGTTTTTTAATCCACTAAATTTGGGATAATTTGTTATATCAACAATAGGATACTAATGCAACAAAAAGTATAACAGTTTTTTAACATATTACCTTGAAAGCAAAGTATAATTTTATCAAAGGATGTAAAAAAAATCTGCAAATCAATATTAATCAAATATCTTCTGTTGTTGTTGTTGTTGAGACACAGTCTCGCTCTGTCCAGGCTGGAGTGCAGTGGCCGGATCTCAGCTCACTGCAAGCTCCGCCTCCCGGGTTTACGCCATTCTCCTGCCTCAGCCTCCCGAGTAGCTGGGACTACAGCCCCCCCCGCCCCCCCACGTCGCCCGGCTAGTTTTTTTGTATTTTTTAGTAGAGACGGGGTTTCACCGTGTTAGCCAGGATGGTCTCAATCTCCTGACCTCGTGATCGGCCCGTCTCTGCCTCCCAAAGTGCTGGGATTACAGGCTTGAGCCACCGCGCCCAGCCCAAATATCTTGTAATACACAAACATTCTAAGATAACATTTAAAATAATAACAACTGCCAAATAAATCCTTCAATGCTATTATCTAACTAATTATACATATCAGAATGAGGCATTGCTAATAAATGATTGTGTTTAGCTCTGCATATATTACTTCATGGGTTAGGAAATTTCAGTCTGTGCTGTCTCTCAGGTCTTTGATATAATGAGAAGAGAGAACTTTATATCTTTTTGATTTAATGCTTCATGGTGAAAATCTTCATTTTCTGTTATATGCTGTAAATATATATTGCCTAGAAATAAGTACATGTATTTATATTTATGTTCATTTCTAAAGAATATTAAAGGTAATATCACTAGACTTTCTAAAATAGTAGTTCATCATTTAATATAACACAAATGCTCAAGAGAAGTCACGTGACTATCCATGCTTTGATATAAAAGTTATGACTTTTGCTTTTCCTAGAGTGTGAAGAAAGTCCTGGGAATTCTGAAGGTATTACCTGTATTCTGCAAAGCAGTACTTGCTATTTCTAATACATATTTTTCAGTAATTTATTAGAAGTATTTAAAGTTTAGCAAGTGCTTAAAATGTATGGAAATTCCTGAAAAAAAGTACATAATTTTAAGAGCAAATTTGTTTACATTTCTCCATTATCAGTTTTTCATTAAATTACCAAAATTGTGCAAGGCTTGCAAAAGTTTTGTAAGTCCAGTGATACATTTGAAAATTTAGAAAGTTACCACTATAAAGACAGCAGGATTTCTTTTCTGTAGATGTAAAAGAAATGGAGTGAGAGGGAGTGCCATGGTACAGCAGGGTAGCCTTTAACCCAAAGCTGACAATAGTGGATAATAAAACAAAAGAAAAATTTCAATTTTGTAAGAAAGTACTTTTGAAACTAGTGTACTGATTGAAAAAGTTTTATGAATGTTGACAAGCTTATTATAAAAGTTTGATAAACAAAATATGTTAACACCTTAAAACAATAACAAGGACTTCTCTGCAATATACCAAAACAGTGCAGATAGCTGAAGTAAGTAATATAATGTGGTATTGATTTGTGGGTTTTATAGATAGGTGAAGGACTGCTGTAAGATCTTAGACAGGACCTACACATAATTGATACTTTGTGGAAAGTGTTTTTCAGTATTTGTCAAAACTTAAAATTCATACTACTATAGTTTCTAAAACCATGCTTCAGAAATACACAAACAGGCAAGGAAATGACTAAAACTATATAAATCACTGCAATATTTGCAAGAGGATTTAAATAATCCTTAAATAATAATGATCCCAGGTTATGGAGTAATATGCAATATTTATCAAATATAAATAGTTTTATATTTTCTAAAATGGAAAAAAATGTTCATGACATAATTTGGAGATAATAATATAGCACTTTCAATGTAGTGTTGTCTAGTTAACTGTGTGGTTGTTTATGCCTCTAAAGCTTTGCAAAAGATCTGTAAAGTTATACCGATAAACAGGCTCTATTTCTGAACAATGGGATGGAGTGTCATTTAGAGGAGGGAATCCTTTTTACTTTATGCACATGAATAATTTTTAATGTTCTCATCATCACACATTATTTTGAAGATGAATAAATGCTGTTAATATTTTCCCGTATGTTGTATTCTTGATATTTTATTGTCTTTGATTATAGACTACTTTTAAATTCATTTTAGCCTTTTCAGTATTCAAGATAATATTTAAGTTGTTATTGAAAATTTACATAATTCTAAAGAAATATTTTTTGAACCCTGTCACAGTGACCTCTTACAACTTATACCTGTTTTGTGACATAATGTGATGACAGTATTTTATCACTATTGGCTTACTTCACTTTTATTGAATGATAACGTGTTGTTGATCTATTTGTTGTTGCAGCATTCAGTATTGGCAGTTCTCAATAAGCATTTATGATTTCCAGTTTTGTGTAGTTTATCTCTATCTTTTCTGAGAACTGTAATTATACCTGGTGTTAAGTTCATAAGATTTTGATTTGATTGACTATAAAACTAACATATCTAAAGTTAGATGTGCATATATAGACATATAATTAATAATAATTAACTTTGCTTCCACCTCATTATTTGCAATCAATACCATTACTGTATAGCCGTATCTCTTAATCCATCATGTAGAATTTGTACATAACATCCATTTGTACTTTATTTTGTATGAGTAAAATGTCACCACCTAGTAAGCCCACAGTAGATAAATTGTCTTTGTCCTACTGTGGTATACAAGCTTTCAACATTGTGAAATAAGATGTGTTTCTATTTATTGTAAAACAACAAAATTGTAATTGAAAATGTCTTGACATGCAGTAAATCTTAAAAACAGACCTATATATCAAAATCTTAGGATGATATTTAGTAACTCTTCTGTTTCTATGGCAATTATTCAAAATTTATCGAATATGAGAAAAATATACTTTGCTATAAATGTTTATATAAGATAATGTGTTTAAGGAAAACGTTATCTTATATTCAGAATGTATTTCATATGCCATTATTTATGCCTTCGAAGTGACATTTCAGAGACAGAGAGAGAGAGATATCATACATACATGTCTATGTTAGATTTGCTGTCTTACTAACAAACTTCAAGTCTTGGTGGTTTAACAAACTATGGTTTTATTTCTCACCCAAACTAATTCAGATGTGGGCATATAGCTCTTACATTAGAAAACTATGCCATCTGGAATGAATCTCTCACCTTCAGATTTTCATCCGGGGAAGAGAAATAGAAGGAGAAAGCAAGCAATTGACTGCCACAGGATATAATTTGTAACCTGATATTATTCTCATACTTCATTGACCATTACTAGTTATATGATCTAGGTCTCATCTAAAAAGAGTTTGAATATAGGAGCATGAGTATTTGGTAAGCTTTAACTGTGGTTGCCATATTATGGCATTAAATAAGAAGAGCTGTGACAAAGAGCATTAACATTAAAATCACAAAGATCATCAAATGTTTACATAAATAACTAGGGACAATGCAAAACATGGACTGTCCCTGAGTTAATGCAGGTTACAGTCCTATGAACCAGATAGACAATTAGTCAAATACAATAAGGTGAGATCCATATCATGATAGTGGAAAAACAAAGCTCTATAGAATCTTAGTTGCTATTTCCATTGCTTTTAAGCGCACCTTCCTTTCTGTTTCCTCCTGGGTTATTCTTCCATTTGTCTGAAAAGCTCTCTCTAATCTTTCTACATAGAAGATAAATTCTCTAAGTTTTGTTTAGTTTTGCAAATATTATTATTTCCTAATTTTTATAACCATTTCACTGAGTAGAAAATTGTGTGAAAAGATTTTATTTTCTAATCTTTAATTCTATTATCTTCTCACTTTTGTTGCCTCTGTTGAAATGTCAGTTGTCAATCTTATTGTACCTTTGAAGGTAATGTATTTATCTTTTTTGATTTTTTTTCTGATTGCTTTTAGACTATTTGCTTTGTTTGTATGCAGCAGTTTTACTTTAATAGAATTTCTTCCTTCCATTCTTGTTCTCTCTGTCTCTCTTTTTCTTTTATGTCCCTAAACTCATTTTGTTTAAGGTTATAGTTCTCCTTAACCCATTGATGCCTAGTGTTTCATTATTAGAATGCTAAGCCTGTGGGACTTATTTATATTATGCTGCTGAAAGTCGTCACCAAGTTCCAATTTTTCAGACAAAAAATTTGCAACCTCAGGCATAAATGGGCTAAATCTATGTATCTTTTATAATAAAAAATTATCAGCAATTATCTCTTTAAACACTACTTCTGCTTCATTTCTCACTTCTCCCTTTGGGATTCAAATTATGTCTATGTTAGACTTTTGTGCTTGGATCCTAATGCCACTCTTACTCTCTTCTCTGTTTTTAATTTTATTTTCTTTTGTCCAGTCTAGATATTTTCTATTGAACTGTATTTTTTGAGAAGGTATGTTTGTATAAGCATATGCACAAAAATAAGACTTTGTATGATTATGTGTACAAGACTGGTTTCTTATAACAATTTGAATGGGCAAAACCACAACAATAACCAGAAAAACCTCTTTAGCCAAAAAAAGAATGACTGAATGAATTGTGGATTTAAAAGTTATATATCTATTTTGTTTGCTTGCTTTTGAATTTTTTATTTTCTTAGGTTTTTGGGGAACAGGTGGTATTCGGTTACATGAGTAAGTTATTTAGTGGTGACTAGTGAGATTTTGGTGCACCCATCACCTGAGCAGTATACACTGAAACCAATTTGTAACCTTTTATCCTCCACCCTACTCCCAGTCTTTCCTGTGAGTCTCCAAAGTTAATTGCATCATTCTTATGCTTTCGCATCCCCATAGTTTACCTCCCACTTATGAGTGACAACACACGATGCTTGGTTTCTGATTCCTGAGTTACTTCACTTAGAATAATAGTCTCCAGTTCCATCCAAGTTGCTGTGAATGCCATTAATTCATTCTTTTCTGTGACTGAGTGGTATTCCATCATATATACATACATATATATATGTGTATATGATATACGTATCACAGATATCATCATATGTGATATATGTATCACAGTTTCTTTATTCACTCATTGATTGATGGGCATTTGGGCTGGTTTTATATTTTTGGAATTGTGAATTGTGCTGCTATAAACATGTGTGTGCCAGAATCTTTTTTGTATAATGACTTCTTTTCCTCTGAGTAGATACTCAGTAGTGGGATTGCTGGATCAAATGGTACATGTACTTTTAGTTCTTTAAGGAATCTCCACACTGTTTTCCATAGTGGTTGTACTAGTTTACATTCCCATCAACAGTGTAGAAGTGTTTGCTTTTCACATCATCCATGCCAACATCTGTTTGTTTTTTTGTTTTGTTTTGTTTTGATTTTGCCATTCTTTCAGGAGTAAGGTGATGTTGTATTGTGGTTTTGATTTGCATTTCCCTGATCATTTGTTATTTTGAAAATTTTTTGATATGTTTATCAGGCATTTGTGTATTTTCTTTTGATAATTGTCTATTCATGTTCTTAGCTCACTTTTTGATGGATTTTTTTTTTTTTTTCTTGCTCATTTGTTTGAGTTCTTTGTAGATTCTGGATATTAGTCCTCAGTCAGATGTATAGATTGTGAAGATTTTTTCCCAATCTCTGGGTTGTCTGTTTACTCTGCTTGCTGTTCCTTTTGCTGCACAGAAGCTCTTTAGTTTAATTGAGTCCCACCTATTTATCTTTGCTTTTGTTACATTTGCCTCTGTTTTTGGTCATGAAGTCTTTGCCTAAGCCAATGTCTATAAGGGTTTTTTCTGATGTTATGTTAGAGAATTTTTATAAGCTCAAGTCTTAGATTTAAGTATTTGATCCATCATGAGTTGATTTTCATATAAGGTGAGAGATGAAAATTCATCTTCATTCTCCTACAGGTGGCTTGCAGATTATCTCAGCAACATTTGTTGAATAGGTTGTCCTTTCCCCACTTTATGTTTTTGTTTGCTTTGTCAAAGATCAGTTGGCTGTAAGTATTTCGGCTTATTTCTGGGTTCACTATTTTGTTCAATTGGTCTATGTGTCTATTTTTATGCAAATACCATTCTGTTTTGGTGACTATAGTCTTATAGTATAGTTTGAAGTCAAGTAATGTGATGCCTAAAGATTTGCTCTTTTTGCTTAGTCTTCCTTTGGCTATGCAGGCTATTTTTTTTGGTTCCATATGAATTTTAGGATATTTTGCTAGATCTCTGAAGAATAATGGTGGTATTTTGATGGGAATTACATTGAACTGTTAGATTGCTTTTGGCAGTAGGGTCATTTTCACAATATTGATTCTATCGATCTGTGAACATGGAATGTGTTTCCATTTGTGTCATCTGTGATTTCTTTCAGCAGTGTTTTGTAGTTTCACTTGTAGAAGTCTTTCATCTCATTGGTTAGCTATATTCTTAAGTACTGTATTATTATTATTTCCTGCTATTTTTAAAAGGGTTGAGTTCTTGATTTAATTCTCAGCTTGGTTGCTATTGGTGTATAGCAGAGCTACTGATTTGTGTACATTAATTTTGCATCCTAAATCTTTGCTGAATTTATTTATAGTTCTATAACCTTTTTGGATGGGTCTTGAGGGTTTTGGAGGTCTACAATCATATCATCAGTGACCAGAGACAGTTTAACTTCCTTTTTCCAAATTTGTATGCCCTTTATTTCTCTCTTTTGTCTAATTGCTCTGACTAGGACTTTCAGTACTATGTTCAACAGAAGTTGTGTGAGTGGGCATCTTTTTCTTGTTCCAGTTCTCAGAGGGAATGCTTTCAACTTTTGCCCATTTGGATGGCTGTGGGTTTGTCATAGATGACTTTTATTACATTGAGGTTTGTTATTTGTATGCCAGTTTTGCCAAGGGTTTTAATAATAAAGGGATGCTGAATGCTGTCAAATGTTTTCTTTGCATCTATTGAGATGATCATATGATGATTGTTTTTAATTCTCCTTATATGGTGTATCATATTTATTGACTTGTGTATGTTTTTTTTTCTATTTATTTATTTATTTATTTATTTATTTATTTATTATACTTTAAGTTCTAGGGTACATGTGCATAACGTGCAGGTTGTTACATA